>NW_028241537.1:600000-784785 GCF_964263255.1 Lissotriton vulgaris
ATTTGTTTGTAAATACGGTGCATCCCTGCATTTTCAGAATGGTAGAGCAAGTATTTTTTAAATGCCACGCTCCGTCATTCTGTTGTACACATGTTCCATAGACTACTTATTGAATTACTATCTAATAACTGGACTCATTTACATAGGTGTTTTGGTCCCCTGACACGCAAATTCCTGGTCTATCTGCATTTTGTCTCAAAAAGCCATCCTCTGTGCGTATTACTGTTTCTCACTTACACTGAATACTACACATATGCCACACTGTTTTTTTCACATTATATATTTTACATTGTATATAAAATAGTGATACAATACATGGATTGTATGTTTCTCATCAGATAGTCTCCCACTGTCCTTTGTTTAGTCACTTTAAAAAACAAATCTTTAATGATGAACTACTACTTGTTGTGTACATTTTCCAAATATGGCTCGTCTTATTAACTCAAAAATAACTAATTAAAACTGCATGAAAATATGAAATAATCTAGTCTCATTAATTAGGTCTTCAAAGAAGTCAGTGTTGCTCCCTGAAATAATGATGTCTTGACACATGAGATCATTTGCTTCTAACAGCTGCGCTTGGCTGTAACTAACAGAGAACAGAAGTTTCATATATCCACAGCAAAGTTCAAGCAGAAGGTAAAACTTGTAATGCCATGCAGTTTCCTCACAACAGACAATTCTACTTTTTGTCAATGTCTGGCTTCCATTGTAGTGAAAATAGAGTTTCCAGAAATGTGTTTTCAAATTATTCTCTTCTTTTGTAGCCGTACAATTATTTAGACAACTAAATTGAGGGGTTGGCAGTAGAAAGGATTTAGAATTTTCCTTTAATCTTCAGGCAGTAGAATATACTTTGTTTTATTCTTCTAAAAGAAGAGGAGCTCCATGACTTCTTTAGCTGTTTTTTCTGAACTATTAGTTGCACATTAGATTCTCTAAAAGCCAACCTGGCTAGCAAGATAATATGAGACCTTAATTCTGCACCCAGATCAAAGGAAATACACTCTGTGACCTATAATTTTTTCTGAAAATCAAAACCTTTTCAATAAAAAGGTAGCTGCATCAACATGAAAGGAAGAACACTATACACCATTTATAGCTGCTTCCAACTTGCTGGGAATAGGACTCTGCTATAGCAGAATGTAATAGCACTGATTGCCACTACCTACCACGTGAAAACACATCTTTCTTGGGCCAGATTTACTTGTAAAAACAACACTAATGCACTTATACACAAGCCAGAGTCTTTTTCAAGCATGGACAATAGGGACAATTGCCCAGGGTCCCCAATTTCCAAGGGGCCCACAGGAAGGTAAACCTTCTATACATTTGACCTCAGTCTAATGCCTATTTCTCTATTCAAACCACTCGCCCTCTCTCTGCCAGCCTACACCTCTTATGTTGCCTCTGTTCACCCAGTGTCAATTTAAGGATTTTTGTGATCCTGTGCAAGACATATTTCAGATATTTTTGTGTGACCCAGTTACTGAACTTTTAACATATAATTCACTAAAGTTTGGGATTATGCAGGTTTGAATTAGCAGGAAATGTGTAATACATGTCAATGTTGTTCCAAACAGGTGCCACCAACATGTGTTTTACTAGGGGCTCCATTAATCATTAAGACAACACTGACAACAGCACATGAATTTTTGAAGTAACCTTTTTACAGCAGCCACATGTGCTACTGACAAGCAGTACGTTCTCATTTTCTAAAGTAAACAAACATATTAGAACAACAATGTCGATTTAGGCTGCCTCCATGGCCCAGAGATGGATGACAAGTCTGAAAACGAACACCTGAGAAATAGATGTTTTTCAAAATCTTGCCAATCCACTGATGGATCCAAAATATGCTCACTGATGGTGGTTGTAAAACCATGTGAATACGGTGTTAAATTGAATGATCCATTTGTAAAATATAATGATGGATTACTGTTTTCTTTACTATACACGCTTTTTTGAACGCTGTTTGAACCCTGAGCCCCCGCTAAGGACGCGGAACGCGAGTGCCTACCTCGCAAACGCAGCAAAAGATCCTGTTGGAAGCCCGGAGTCTGTTGGTCTCGGTACCCTTCCCGCCGCCGCACTTTCTATCCTGAAGCGGTAGTGAAGCGGAGGGGGCCACAGGACTACATTTCCCGGCCTGCCCCGCAGCGGAAGACGGGGCAGACTTCGCGCCAGGCGGCGCATAAGAGCGCCTCACCCCGGTGGAGCGGGTGACGCTTTTTTGAACGCTGTTTGAACCCTGAGCCCCCGCTAAGGACGCGGAACGCGAGTGCCTACCTCGCAAACGCAGCAAAAGATCCTGTTGGAAGCCCGGAGTCTGTTGGTCTCGGTACCCTTCCCGCCGCCGCACTTTCTATCCTGAAGCGGTAGTGAAGCGGAGGGGGCCACAGGACTACATTTCCCGGCCTGCCCCGCAGCGGAAGACGGGGCAGACTTCGCGCCAGGCGGCGCATAAGAGCGCCTCACCCCAGCGTCGCGGGAGCGCGCGGGAGCGCCCGGGGCTAAGCCCGGGCAAAGGGCGGGCCCTCTGTGGCCCTCAGAGGCCGAGGTAGGCTGGGCTGGGCCCACTTTCTTTCATCTAGTAATTAAACTACACCATCAGTCTTTATAGCTGACGGATTCTGGGCGTTGTGAACATTTACTCATTGGATCTGGCACATACAGCCTAACACGTGCATAGACTTTTATATAGTTTGAGTCAGTCCATTTCAAATTTTTTATCTTTGATTTTAATTTTTCATAAATTTGAGTCTAATCATAAAACGATTGACAGGTAGCTGCAGAGTGCATTATGTCAGCTAGGAAATTACGTTCTGGAAGAACACTTGAAGGGCGGCCAAATACATTAATAAGATCGAACCCCTTGCAAAGCAAATACGCTAATAGCTTGCAGTTAAAGGGCCAAAGGCAGTTAATGGAAATTTGGGAAAATTCGGCAAAAAAGGAAATGGAAAAATCTCTCCCAAAGGATGAGGGGTCGCTACCACAATTAGACTTTCCCTTTGAGTCTGATTTGTCTCAAGACTCAATCGCAAGGTTTCTACCAATCTCTAAGGAGACAAGTACTATGCCAGCTTCTACTGACAGTGAGCTCCCTAAGTTGATATCTTCAAAGCTAGAAGTAAAACAGCAAAAGGAGAAAGTGGGACAGATGGAGCAGGATGCAGTGGAACTATCTATGTTGTCCAGTATTGATTTAGAACTCTGTGGTCGCTATATGGATGAGAGACAGGGGAACCAATCTGAACTGAACAAAACTCCCAACAAAATCCATCCACCTGGACTAACATTATATAGCAGTACTCCATCCATTGCACCCAATGACATTCCGTCTCTACAAAGTGAGATGAAATCTCCAAATCTCAATCTATCAGGGATTCATGCTTATGTAGAGACTGAATATCCAAGAAATGAAAAACCGATCTCAGACTCCTTAATAGCGCTCGAGGACCTTCTGGCATCTATTTTACTGCTATTAGGAAGATTTGCTGTGAGTACTGACTGTATTATGGACTCAGTAACTGAGATTCTGAAAGTCCTAATGACAAAGCATATGGAGAATGGAAAAGTTATGCCTACTACTCCAGTAAAACCTAATACTGTGGAAGGCGATAACATGTTAAGAACAACTCCTGCGAATCCAATTACTGCGGAAGGCGATAACTTGTTAAGAGCAACTACTGTGGTTGGGCCAATGCTCCAGGTAGAAGTACATGAGCATGTCGAAACTTTAATACCATCCTCCACAATAAAGTTGAATGAGAAACAAAGAGACTCTACAGTGATGGATGAAAGCTCACGCCTCACATCTGATACAATATCAAAGAGTCAAATAAAGGAGGAAAATGGTTCTCTAGTGAACAATCAAACCACGGGAAATGCGTTATTCCCTATCTTTAGTCATGATACTAAGGGATTTAAAAAGGGTAAATGTAAAAAATATAAAGGAAAGAACAGGAAGCCAGTTCGCAAGTATTCAAGGAGACGCCAAAGGCAAGTTATATTTCAACAACACGTAAATGAAGCTTTGGAGGAACTAGAAATCTCTGAAAACTCCATAGTAGACACCAATACGAAAGTGGCAGAGGTTTGCGCCCCCACCTTGACTGTGAAAGACATTCCTGCTGCTAAAATTACTGATGGAAGAGCCCCAAGTTCAGAGATTAACGAGTCAGAACCACGTGTACCACCAGAAGAAAAAATAAGTAAGGAGACTACGGTAATACGGGCACTTAATCCATCTGCTCCTATTTTTCAATTGCCTTTGGAAGTACCGCTAGAACCAATTAAAGTGCCACAAAAAGCCGCTCCAGTATGGGTGGATACATTGACATTGGACTTTTTGCCACTGTTTGACTTTGACCTAACTTTAAACAGGTCGTGGTTGCTTAACTGTCTTAAAGATATTGAAAGTTTAAAATTAATCCAGTCAAGTGACATAGATCTGGTTTCAATTATAACATGCGAGAATGGCCAACGAGCAAGGGTCAAATTTTGCTCAAAAATAATCTCTAATATCATTATACAGCAAGCAGAAGCTTTTCAATGTCGAGGTATAGATGTATTACCATTTATTAGTTTCTGTTATAGAGAAGGACCAACTAGCTCGGGTATTAACCAAAATGTCTTGTCTGCTAGTAATAAGGATTTAAAAATCTGTGTATCAAGGGGAAAGCGTATGGTGTCTAAGATTCAAACATGTAATGAGAACATGATCTCATCTCAATGTCACGATCCCCAGAAATGGAATTGGCTACCTGGAGCATTATCGAGTAATACATCGATGAGTAAATGCTTATTTCAGCATCTTTAACAGACAGCTTAATATCATCTCCTGGAATGCTGCAGGTTTATACAATTCCCCTGAGAAATTGAACTATCTCCTTTCTCTGAATGCTGATATATTGTGTATCCAAGAAACATGGTGTAAAGATATACAATATGGGGGGAAAGACTATTTTGTTTTTGAGGCCCCCGCTACTCCATCCAATAGAGGTCATGCAAAAGGGGGAATTGTCTGTTTTTTATCTAATGCTTTCCAATGGCAATTCTCTCATCATGTTGATATTAGTAGACTCTTTCAAGTAATATCCATTAACAATCTAGCTTTAGAAGGTCCTCGAAAGTCACTTGTGGTTATTAATGCATATATACCCCCAGAACATAAATTTAATGCAGTTTTAAAGCGAATGTTCTTGTATATAAAACAGTTGATAGAGGGGCCTGTCCCTCCATATATTCTTCTTATGGGTGACCTGAACTGTAAAGTCTCTAACATAAGCCTAGAGCTATTTAGAAATAAGACAAAGGAAGAAGTGTATAATATACCTCAATCTCTTTTTCCTAATAAAATAAAAACCAACAAAAGAGGAAAGATCTTATTAGAGGAAATAAGCTTGGTAGAGGGGCTTATAGTAAATGGCAGAATGCCCTCTGATGTCCCAGCTAAGTTCACTCATGGGTCTCACAAAGGCGAATCTATTTTAGATTATGTTATCACAGACTATGAGACGTACTCCTTTATTCAGGATATTGTGATTACTAACTCTACATTGAGTGATCATAAAATCATTAATACAACAATCTCCCTCCAACCCCCTGTGGCTGACTCCTGGTCTCTGAGTAATACAGGATTTAATATTAAGTGTAGTGGAGGAAGATGTTTCTGGGATTCTAGATCCCTAAAGAATGTTCAAAGTATTCTTGCCCAAACCATATTGGAACTAGAGGAATGGCAAGGTTCAGAACTCCTTCAGTTTGAATCACTATCACAGAAACTAAGAAGGATGGCAAAGACGAATAGTAATCCTAAAAACCTGCCACACCCTCCGCCTCTACTGCTATCCTTAAATAAGGAAGTAAACAAACTCGTTAGGCAACAATACCTAAATAGAACTGGAGAAAACGAACGAAACTTAGCCCTACTAAAAAGAAGAAGGAACAGATTAAAAAATAAATTAAAGAAAGAAAAAGAAGACAAGTTATGGATACGGTTAAGAGAGGCATCTGTCAATAATAATTCTAGAGACTTCTGGTCTGTAATAGGAAAAGGATGTGGAACGAGAACTCTTCCGACTCCAATTTCTATAGCAGAGGAAGTATGGATGACATTTATCTCTAATCTTTACGCTTCCAATGGAGTGGAAGATAATAATTTGGAATCTATCCTGAATAAAGATGATAATATAGATCTTCCTACTGAAGAATCTATAGCAGCTGTGATAAGAAGTATGCGCTGTTCCGGAGCCATGGGCCCGGATGAATTGCCCATGACTATGATAAAGCAGGATGTTATTTTATGGAGTAAGATATTACTCCCACTGTTTCGGAGATGTTTTATTACTAAATTAGTCCCCAATTCTTGGAGGGGTAGTATTCTGATTCCCATATTCAAAAAGGGAGAACGGGATAACCCTAAGAATTATCGCTTAATTGCACTTTTAGATTCAATAGGAAAAATCTTTGCAAAATGTGTTCTATTATTAATTATGAAATGGATAGACGTAAATGATATTTTACCTATGCAGCAAACTGGTTTCCGTAAAGAGCATGGAACCCTGGATAATTTAACTGCCTTACAGGTGCTTGTAGACAAATATGTTCGAGTTAGAGGAGGCGGAATATATGTGGCATTCATTGATTTTTCAACCGCGTTTGATAAGGTAGATCGGTCAATGTTATGGAAAAAACTTGCCACAATGGGTATGCCAGCATATTTGTTAGAATTGGTAAAGTCCCTTCACACCAACACATGGTGCAAGCTGCTACTAGGTGGGGAAAGGGGACTTTCCCAATCAATCCCTTCCCCGAATGGATTAAAACAAGGATGCATACTAGCCCCTATTCTGTTCTCCCTATATACAGCTGACCTACCGTCCCAAATAACATCCAGTGGAGGAATAGCCCCAAAAATTGGGGGAGTACCGATAGCTGTTTTAATGTATGCAGACGATATACTTGTTCTTGACCTGACTCCGAAGGGCCTGTCAAATCGCCTGCATGCATTATCACTTTTCGCAGAAAAACACTTTATGAAGATCAATGCTACTAAAAGCAAGATTATGTGTATTTTCGGTAAGAAAAAATGCAGGTCTGTAAATTACAACTGGATATTAGGAGGACAGAAATTAGAGGTAGTTAAAACCTACACCTTTTTAGGGAAAATAATTACAGCAAACATAAGTGAGACTGCCCATATAGAGCACAATTCTCGTAAAGCATTGTCACATGGGATGGGATTGTGCTCTTTGTATAAAGCTACAGGGAAGAGACACTTTAAATTATTCCTTGATGTGTTTAAAGCTAAAATACCTGCCACTCTCCTTTATGGGATTGAATTAGTGGATATAAAACATTGGGGATTTGTGTCGAAAGTAGAAGGAAAGATCTTAAGGAAAATATCAACTCTAAATACGGCCTGCTCCGACAGTTCATGCAGGCTAGAATTTGGTTTGAGAAGCGGTTGGGTGCAGGGGCTGATTGCCCTTGTAAGATGGGTAGCCTGTCTGGTTAGAGGAAAAAATGGTTCCCTGAGAGAAGCGATTAAAAGAGAACTTTTGGGGGATCTCAATGACTTCTCTTTATTGGTAAAAAACTTTAGAATGGCTGTTGATCTACTAGAGTTGGATGCAAACATCTTGTTCTTATTAGACCCCGTTGAACTTAAGACGAAATTAAAAAATGCATCCTGGGAACTATGTTATAAACTAGATTGGATAGCCCAAACAAGGAAAAAGGATAGACAACCTTTGCTAAATACATACTTGTTTAAACAGCCCCAACAATATCTCATCTGGAATATCCCTCATAGAATCAGAAGGCTATGGTTTTTATTGAGACAAGATCTGCTTCCTTTAAATTCTCTTCACGCAAAATGGTATGGTGTGTCTCCTGTATGTAATTTCTGCCATAATAATGTACAGAATCGCAATCATGTTTTGTTTGTATGTAAGGTATTGCGTCCTTTTCGCCTCAAATGGCTAAAACCAATTTGTCTACAGCTAGGAATTTTAAATGTATATACTTTCCTCCATGCACTTTATAGCCCACCTAATGAAATGTTTTGCTACAGAATTTTCAACTTTTTTAAATGCTTTTTAGATATTTATTAATAATGCACGCGGAATGGCTGAGGACTGCGAAACTAGTGACTGTATGTTCCACATCGCTTTTTCTAGACTGTAAGGTGTTATTTTGCTGATTCTTTTATGTGATGTATATTGTATGTTTTATTTTATGTGGCCCTCATTGAGAGCCAAAAACATAATAAACTTTGACTTGACTTGACTTGACTTGACTTTACTATACACCACCATATAATCAATTGATCTTAACACTTCTTCTGCATCGATGTTAGGTACTCTAAGTCGATTTTGAATGATATGTGATGGTTTGGCAAGACACAATGATATTTCCATAGATCATTCCACAAAAACCCTTTTGGAAGCACGTGACGCGTGGCAAGGTTACCTACCATTCTGCTCCATGCTTTCGGATACACATTATTGCAACTGCTTTCTACTACAAACCCATTGTTATTTGGGATTATAGTCTTTTAGGGGCATATGTATGTAATTCACATTTTGCGATTCTCAAATAGCGATTTTTAAGGAATCGCTATTTGAGAATTGCAAAATGGAATGTAGGTAAAAAATCGCAATTAAGGACTGAGTGTCCCATTCATTCCTGTGGGCCAAGAGGCCCATAGGAATGAATGGGGATACATTCTCAAATTGCCAATTTCTATGAGAAAATGGCAATTTGAGAATCGCAATTCCAAGAGTGCCAGGGTGTCCAAAGGACACCTGTTGCACCCCTGGAATGTACCTGTAAGTACATGTGGCGCTCATACATGCCCTAAGGGCATGTCTGTGCGCCACATGGCACTTTGAATTAAAAAAAAAATCATTTTAAAAGGAAATCGCAAAATACCATCTACTTGGAGTAGGTGGTATTTTGCGATTCCTTAAGACATATACGCAATGTCAAAGGCACTCCTACATAGCAGTTAAGGAATAACAAAATTGTGATTCCTTAAATGCTTGAGCAAAATAAGGAATCGCAATTTTTGAGATTCCTTATTTTGATACGTCGTTATAGGAAACAATGGCGCCTAGCTTATTCAACATATGTGCAATGTAGTATAGGAACACAATGGAAACTATACGGCTTAAGATATCCTGAAGCAGCCGGGACAGGAATTTATTCTCAAAAATCAATGTCAAATATACAGTACAATAATAACATGACACAAGCCTGTGCCGTACCGACAGAGGAAAGGAAAGATAGAGGTAGGTTGAAAACAAGGGGTGTTTTTCAGGCAAGGAAAGAGAGCAAGGACAGGGCACTGCAGAAAATTCAAAGATCAATAGCAGTATCGCCTGGAGTGGAATGTACACAAGCTTATTAAACAATAATGTAAGTGTCAACCCACTCTTGGGTGTCGACGTTTCGATCCCTATAGCTCAACTAGATGCATGGGATCATCATCAGGACTTATGCAATAACAGAACATGCCTGTATGAGATAAGCCTGTTTAGGAGAAAAAACAAAGAAAGAGAAATTCTTTAAAGATCTTTTAACCGCTAAGGAGTAGTTTGAGAATTAACTGCCCACGTTGTAACACATTCGAAATCGCAGTGCGTAAACCAGTGCACGGTGTTTGTGCCAGGTAGAAGAGCTTAACATTGCTATTGTCACAATATTCGGAATCGCAGTGGCATGCGTGAACTTGATGCGTCTAAAGGACTGTGTGGTGAAAGTGATTGTTCAGTTCGTCTACTGGTCTAAAGAGGGTGCAGTGATAGTGCAAAGTTGCGTTATTTTACTACTTTGTCTATTTAATCGGAAAAGGATTTAGCCTGGTGGGACTAGTTAGTTATAATGGAGAAATAAAGCCATACCTCTATGGTGCGAGGGGAAGCCTCACAATGGAGGTTTCTTTAACTTCTAGGAATAGGCGGAAGTGGTAGCGCCAGGCTAAGGATACAATAACAAACCTGTTATTGGGAAATCTACCTTTTTAACAGGGACAGTGAAGCATACACCGCATGCACAAACTGAGACATACCAAGCGGTTGTGTGTCCACGCGGTCTTAGGTGGGGTTCAGTCAATGTGTTATTTCGGTGGTTTAAAATCTCAGCGCCCGTCTGTGTTTAAGTCGGGTGGCCGCACTGAAAGTAAAAAATGTGTCAAGGAATGAGGTGGGATATTGGGAGCTAAGGCATAGCGGTTCCGAGCAGGAACGGTGGGCGGTTACCTTTCTCCCTCTGTATGCGAGCGAGGGCCGGAATTCAAAATTAAAGGCACCAGTGGCCATGTACTCCGGGAGTCAACAATGTGACGAGTGTGCGCTGTAATAAAGAAAGAAAGGACACTCGGCTCAGTGCGAGGCTTGGGGCGGGGGCCAATACTGGACGTGACTTTAAGTTGGAAAACTACTTACGAAGTCACAAATGTGGCTTGCATCGCCCTGGGGTCCAACAATGTGGAAATCAAGCGCTGCAACAAAAATTGTGGAGAGTCAGCTTAGCGCGTGGAGAGTCAGCATAGCGCGTGACTCGATAAGGGGCCCACGGAGCCTGCTGTCAATACCGCATTACTTACTTAGTCATGATGTGACTCGCCTCTCCCGGGGGTACTCCGACAATGCCAGTTTCAGTGTAGGGGCATGTCCGCTAGGGCGGGCTGTATACTTTAACCCTGGTCACGTGGTGATTAGTGTGGGTGCCATCTTGGAACGTCTATGGCGCCTATGTAGCAGCCATCTTGGAGTGGAGGGTGGGATGGGCTAGTCAAAGGGCTGTGAGGGCGCATGGAATAAAAAACGTTGATAGTGACAATGTGGCAAGACAAGAGTGACTGTTGTGAAAAGGTGAATGGTTATTTAAAAGAACAATTATTATCATTTATCGAAACCAGATGTCAGATTGTATCCAGGATGTCTCATCAACACGTTGTGGTCATTACATCTTTACACATGACGTATTTGTAACCAAAAAGATTTTTCTTTTTTCTTTACTTCCCACTCTTTTGTTCCTGGAACATATTTACAAAAATCAGTCGTTCAATCACAGCAATGTTGTCCAGTCCTCGCTTCGATTGAGACCTGTATGAATTGTGTTGAATTGTATAATGGATTTTAGTTCCTCCCTGTTGAGCAATTGTTGCAAATTACCACCTCTCTGTGGTAATTTGACAGTT
Source organism: Lissotriton vulgaris (assembly GCF_964263255.1). Taxonomy (NCBI): domain Eukaryota; kingdom Metazoa; phylum Chordata; class Amphibia; order Caudata; family Salamandridae; genus Lissotriton; species Lissotriton vulgaris. The sequence continues at coordinate 611,216 of NW_028241537.1, forward strand.
TTCAGGATGGTCCATTTCAAGTCGTCCGCTGTGTGGTTCATGTTGGCAAAATGTTCAACCAATGGGGCGTTCAGGGTTCCACAGCGTATGCGGCTCCGATGTTGGCTTATTCTGGTCTTTATTTTTTGTGTCGTTTGCCCCACATACATTAGAGGGCAAGGGCATACAATAGCATAAATCACATTGCAGCTGTTGCAGTTCGTGAAATCTTTCATGTGGGTTGTGATGTTATTGTCACTAAAAGTGCGCCCCTCAAGTGTCAGATCGCAAACAATACAATTTCCACATTTAACATGACCTCTCAACGGTGGCAGTCCCCAGTTCAACTCAATAGTGCTGTTTGAAGGTGGTGCAGGGAGGGCTGCACGGACAAGATGGTCTTTTATGTTTCTACTTTTTTTGAAAGCAAACAAAGGTTTGTCAAACGTTAGTAGTCCTGAGTTGAGGGTTGGCCAGTGACGAAGAATTGTTTTTCTGATTTTGTTTGAAATTGGAGAGAAGGTTGTAACACAGGCTATTCTCTCTGAACTCGGCCTAGTCTTAGGTTGGAGTAGCACCTCCCTCGGACAGTACCAAGCTCGTTTTGAGGCATTTCTTACTATTCTGTTTGGATAACCTTGTGTTTTGAGTTTCGAGCAAAGTAAACCTGCTTCCCTGAAGTAATCAGTCTTTGAAGAGCAGTTCCGTCTAATCCGAAGGAACTGCGAGTAAGGGAGGGAATCTTTGAGGGCTTTGGGGTGGTTACTGTCGTATCTTAGTAAGGTATTCCGTTCAGTCGGTTTCCTGTATAGGCGAGTTAGTAATTCGCCTGCCTCATGGTAAATCGTGAGATCAAGAAATGGTATCTCAGTTTTATGATGTGAGAGAGTAAACTGTAAGTTGTCACAGTTATTGTTCAACCAATGTAGAAATGAATTTAGAATTTCCCTGTCACTATTCCAAATTAGAAAAATGTCATCTATATAGCGCCGCCAGACACCTATGCTTGTCTTGAATGGGTTGGTGTCAGCTAGAATTGTGCCTGTCTCTAGTGCGTCCATGTACAGAATCGCCAGGTGAGGAGCAAAAATTGCTCCCATTGAGGTGCCTTTTATCTGCTGGAAGAACACACCGTCAAAGACAAAATAGTTTTTTGTGAGACATAGTTCTAACAGCTGTAGTATGAACATTGTGGGTACTCTGTGTGGTCGTGGCCTTGAGTCTAGTGTCCTCTCAATGACCCGTAGAGCCGCTCCCTGGGGTATGTTAGTGTAGAGCGACTCTACATCCAGTGTACAGAGTGTTTGAGTACTGGGTTCAAAGGATTGATGTTCAACCAGATTGATCATTTGCATGCTGTCACGAACGTAACAGCACGTAGAAGGCACGAAGTCCTTAATGAAAATATCTACATAGGACCCTAATGGTTCCAAGATAGAACCACAGGCCGATACTATTGGTCGGCCTGGCGGGTTTTCAATGTTCTTGTGGACTTTCGGGAGGGTATAAATGACCGGAAGCCTAGGGCACTTAACATTGAGGAAATTGTATTCCTTTTTGCTGAGGAAACCTTCATCTCTGGCATCTGTAGTAATTCTCTTAATCAGAGTTTGGATTTCCAGCGTTGGATTGCGGCCCAATCTCAAGTTATGTTCCCTGTTACTTAGCTGGCGGTTAATCTCATCTTTATATGTGTCAATATTTTGTAACACAATACCTCCACCTTTATCTGCGCTTTTAATGATTAAATCCGTGTTGGATTTGAGTGAATCTATTGCATCTTTTTCGATTTTGGGAATATTCAATGGAATAAACAATCTCTTCTTTTCGAGTACCTCAACCTCCTTGAGAATCAATTTCTCAAACGTGATAATTTCCGGCGGGATCATGCTCGCCGTTGGTAAAAAGGTGGAAGGGGGGGAAAAAGGAGTGTTGCGATTTGGTTCAGGTGCAGGGTGCAATTGAAAGAATGCTTTCAGTCGAACCAGTCTAAAGAATCGCAGTAACTCTGTTTGTAGTTCCATAAAATTTGGGCGCACCGTAGGGACAAATGACAGCCCTTTCTTCAAAAGTTCTAATTCAGATTGTTGAAGGACATGGTTTGACAGGTTGAAAATAGGTAAGGTTTCAGTCATATTTTGTGTTGTGGATGCTACCATTGGTAAAAGTTGTTGCGGGTCCTCCGCTCTCCTGGAGCGTTGAACCATTTCCTGGGTTTCTTGGCCTTCCCTCTCTGTGGGGTGCCTGGCTGACCTCTGGCTAAAAAATTATTGCCCTGTGCTCCTCCCCGTCCCCTTCTTGGGTTGCTTCCTCCCTCACCTGGATCTGAATTATCAGATGAGTCCTCTGAGGTATCTGAGAAACCCACTATGTTTTGTCGTTTATTGAAACGGCCCCAGGGTCTGTTCTGGGGGTTAAAGTAGGGCCTGTTTGTATAGAAATCCTTGTTCAGATATGGATAAGTAGACTCTGCACTATAGTTCTTAATATCTTTTTTAATTTTGTTAGATTTTTTATTCTGTTCGATGCGGTAATAGTCGGCCACTGTTTTATCTACTTGTTCTAGCAACTTTTTACATTCAGCAGTAGGGTCGGAGTCGTTAATTTGTTTAAGAAGGTCAGCAATATCTGTCTCCAGGGTTTTCAATGTCTCAGTAGCAATGTCAATACCAAGTGCTAACCACTGTCTCGAGCATGTGGTACCTATATGGCTGAAGTTTGTAATGTACTTAGGATTGTCCGTGAATATCCCCGGGATATTGCGAACCTGCAAGCCTAGTGGGATTACTCCGGACTTGAGATAATCCGTAAGCATTAACACCATTAATTGAAGTCTGACCTGTTTTTTCTTGAGCTTCTCTAGTTGCTCAGGTAAACTGGACACAACAGTTTCTGGGGCATCTGGGGTTTCAGACAAGAGTGATGGTAATGTGCATAAATGTTTAATATGATCTGCGGTGTACAGGGGGCATGGTCTGACATCTCCTAAGGCTAAGGAAAGAAAAAGTTTTTAGATTTTTGGAAAGATATAGAGGTGTGCGTACAGAAGCACTAGGAAGGTCAACCTCAACCGTGAGGTATTTAGAGTTTAAGAAAAACCCTGCAATCCTGGTGATTGCGCTCAAGCGTTTTATAGAAACAAGGGGAACCCAACGGATAGCTAAGGACCATGGGTATAACTTCGTTATAGGAAACAATGGCGCCTAGCTTATTCAACATATGTGCAATGTAGTATAGGAACACAATGGAAACTATACGGCTTAAGATATCCTGAACCAGCCGGGACAGGAATTTATTCTCAAAAATCAATGTCAAATATACTGTACAATAATAACATGACACAAGCCTGTGCCGTACCGACAGAGGAAAGGAAAGATAGAGGTAGGTTGAAAAAAAGGGGGGTTTTTCAGGCAAGGAAAGAGAGCAAGGACAGGGCACTGCAGAAAATTCAAAGATCAATAGCAGTATCGCCTGGAGTGGAATGTACACAAGCTTATTAAACAATAATGTAAGTGTCAACCCACTCTTGGGTGTCGACGTTTCGATCCCTATAGCTCAACTAGATGCATGGGATCATCATCAGGACTTATGCAATAACAGAACATGCCTGAATGAGATAAGCCTGTTTAGGAGAAAAAACAAAGAAAGAGAAATTCTTTAAAGATCTTTTAACCGCTAAGGAGTAGTTTGAGAATTAACTGCCCACGTTGTAACACATTCGAAATCGCAGTGCGTAAACCAGTGCACGGTGTTTGTACCAGGTAGAAGAGCTTAACATTGCTATTGTCACAATATTCGGAATCGCAGTGGCATGCGTGAACTTGATGCGTCTAAAGGACTGTGTGGTGAAAGTGATTGTTCAGTTCGTCTACTGGTCTAAAGAGGGTGCAGTGATAGTGCAAAGTTGCGTTATTTTACTACTTTGTCTATTTAATCGGAAAAGGATTTAGCCTGGTGGGACTAGTTAGTTATAATGGAGAAATAAAGCCATACCTCTATGGTGCGAGGGGAAGCCTCACAATGGAGGTTTCTTTAACTTCTACGAATAGGCGGAAGTGGTAGCGCCAGGCTAAGGATACAATAACAAATCTGTTATTGGGAAATCTACCTTTTTAACAGGGACAGTGAAGCATACTCCGCATGCACAAACTGAGACATACCAAGCGGTTGTTTGTCCACGCGGTCTTAGGTGGGGTTCAGTCAATGTGTTATTTCGGTGGTTTAAAATCTCAGCGCCCGTCTGTGTTTAAGTCGGGTGGCCGCACTGAAAGTAAAAAATGTGTCAAGGAATGAGGTGGGATATTGGGAGCTAAGGCATAGCGGTTCCGAGCAGGAACGGTGGGCGGTTACCTTTCTCCCTCTGTATGCGAGCGAGGGCCGGAATTCAAAATTAAAGGCACCAGTGGCCATGTACTCCGGGAGTCAACAATGTGACGAGTGTGCGCTGTAATAAAAAAAGAAAGGACACTCGGCTCAGTGCGAGGCTTGGGGCGGGGGCCTATACTGGACGTGACTTTAAGTTGGAAAACTACTTACGAAGTCACAAATGTGGCTTGCATCGCCCTGGGGTCCAACAATGTGGAAATCAAGCGCTGCAACAAAAATTGTGGAGAGTCAGCTTAGCGCGTGGAGAGTCAGCATAGCGCGTGACTCGATAAGGGGCCCACGGAGCCTGCTGTCAATACCGCATTACTTACTTAGTCATGATGTGACTCGCCTCTCCCGGGGGTACTCCGACAATGCCAGTTTCAGTGTAGGGGCATGTCCGCTAGGGCGGGCTGTATACTTTAACCCTGGTCACGTGGTGATTAGTGTGGGTGCCATCTTGGAACGGCTATGGCGCTTATGTAGCAGCCATCTTGGAGTGGAGGGTGGGATGGGCTAGTCAAAGGGCTGTGAGGGTGCATGGAATAAAAAACGTTGATAGTGACAATGTGGCAAGACAAGAGTGACTGTTGTGAAAAGGTGAATGGTTATTTAAAAGAACAATTATTATCATTTATCGAAACCAGATGTCAGATTGTATCCAGGATGTCTCATCAACAAGTTGTGGTCATTACATCTTTACTCATGACGTATTTGTAACCAAAAAGATTTTTCTTTTTTCGTTACTTCCCACTCTTTTGTTCCTGGAACATATTTACAAAAATCAGTCATTCAATCACAGCAATGTTGTCCAGTCCTCGCTTTGATTGAGACCTGTATGAATTGTGTTGAATTGTATAATGGATTTTAGTTCCTCCCTGTTGAGCAATTGTTGCAAATTACCACCTCTCGGTGGTAATTTGACAGTTTTCAGGATGGTCCATTTCAAGTCGTCCGCAGTGTGGTTCATGTTGGCAAAATGTTCAACCAATGGGGCGTTCAGGGTTCCACAGCGTATGCGGCTCCGATGTTGGCTTATTCTGGTCTTTATTTTTTGTGTCGTTTGCCCCACATACATTAGAGGGCAAGGGCATACAATAGCATAAATCACATTGCAGCTGTTGCAGTTCGTGAAATCTTTCATGTGGGTTGTGATGTTATTGTGACTAAAAGTGCGCCCCTCAAGTGTCAGATCGCAAACAATACAATTTCCACATTTAACATGACCTCTCAACGGTGGCAGTCCCCAGTTCGACTCAATAGTGCTGTTTGAAGGTGGTGCAGGGAGGGCTGCACGGACAAGATGGTCTTTTATGTTTCTACTTTTTTTGAAAGCAAACAAAGGTTTGTCAAACGTTAGTAGTCCTGAGTTGAGGGTTGGCCAGTGACGAAGAATTGTTTTTCTGATTTTGTTTGAAATTGGAGAGAAGGTTGTAACACAGGCTATTCTCTCTGAACTCGGCCTAGTCTTAGGTTGGAGTAGCACCTCCCTCGGACAGTACCAAACTCGTTTTGAGGCATTTCTTACTATTCTGTTTGGATAACCTCGTGTTTTGAGTTTCGAGCAAAGTACACCTGCTTCCCTGAAGTAATCAGTCTTTGAAGAGCAGTTCCGTCTAATCCGAAGGAACTGCGAGTAAGGGAGGGAATCTTTGAGGGCTTTGGGGTGGTTACTGTCGTATCTTAGTAAGGTATTCCGTTCAGTCGGTTTCCTGTATAGGCGAGTTAGTAATTCGCCTGCCTCATGGTAAATCGTGAGATCAAGAAATGGTATCTCAGTTTTATGATGTGAGAGAGTAAACTGTAAGTTGTCACAGTTATTGTTCAACCAATGTAGAAATGAATTTAGAATTTCCCTGTCACTATTCCAAATTAGAAAAAAATCATCTATATAGCGCCGCCAGACACCTATGCTTGTCTTGAATGGGTTGGTGTCAGCTAGAATTGTGCCTGTCTCTATCCTTTGACCCCAGTACTCAAACACTCTGTACACTGGATGTAGAGTCGCTCTACACTAACATACCCCAGGGAGCGGCTCTACGGGTCATTGAGAGGACACTAGACTCAAGGCCACGACCACACAGAGTACTCACAATGTTCATACTACAGCTGTTAGAACTATGTCTCACAAAAAACTATTTTGTCTTTGACGGTGTGTTCTTCCAGCAGATAAAAGGCACCTCAATGGGAGCAATTTTTGCTCCTCACCTGGCGATTCTGTACATGGACGCACTAAAGACAGGCACCATTCTAGCTGACACCAACCCATTCAAGACAAGCATAGGTGTCTGGCGGCGCTATATAGATGACATTTTTCTAATTTGGAATAGTGACAGGGAAATTCTAAATTCATTTCTACATTGGTTGAACAATAACTGTGACAACTTACAGTTTACTCTCTCACATCATAAAACTGAGATACAATTTCTTGATCTCACGATTTACCATGAGGCAGGCGAATTACTAACTCGCCTATACAGGAAACCGACTGAACGGAATACCTTACTAAGATACGACAATAACCACCCCAAAGCCCTCAAAGATTCCCTCCCTTACTCGCAGTTCCTTCGGATTAGACGGAACTGCTCTTCAAAGACTGATTACTTCAGGGAAGCAGGTGTACTTTGCTCGAAACTCAAAACACGAGGTTATCCAAACAGAATAGTAAGAAATGCCTCAAAACGAGCTTGGTACTGTCCGAGGGAGGTGCTACTCCAACCTAAGACTAGGCCGAGTTCAGAGAGAATAGCCTGTGTTACAACCTTCTCTCCAATTTCAAACAAAATCAGAAAAACAATTCTTCGTCACTGGCCAACCCTCAACTCAGGACTACTAACGTTTGACAAACCTTTGTTTGCTTTCAAAAAAAGTAGAAACATAAAAGACCATCTTGTCCGTGCAGCCCTCCCTGCACCACCTTCAAACAGCACTATTGAGTCGAACTGGGGACTGCCACCGTTGAGAGGTCATGTTAAATGTGGAAATTGTATTGTTTGCGATCTCACACTTGAGGGGCGCACTTTTAGTCACAATAACATCACAACCCACATGAAAGATTTCACGAACTGCAACAGCTGCAATGTGATTTATGCTATTGTATGCCCTTGCCCTCTAATGTATGTGGGGCAAACGACACAAAAAATAAAGACCAGACTAAGCCAACATCGGAGCCGCATACGCTGTGGAACCCTGAACGCCCCATTGGTTGAACATTTTGCCAACATGAACCACACAGCAGACGACTTGAAATGGACCATCCTGAAAACTGTCAAATTACCACAGAGAGGTGGTAATTTGCAACAATTGCTCAACAGGGAGGAACTAAAATCCATTATACAATTCAACACAATTCATACAGGTCTCAATCGAAGCGAGGACTGGACAACATTGCTGTGATTGAACAACTGATTTTTGTAAATATGTTCCAGGAACAAAAGAGTGGGAAGTAAAGAAAAAAGAAAAATCTTTTTGGTTACAAATACGTCATGTGTAAAGATGTAATGACCACAACGTGTTGATGAGACATCCTGGATACAATCTGACATCTGGTTTCGATAAATGATAATAATTGTTCTTTTAAATAACCATTCACCTTTTCACAACAGTCACTCTTGTCTTGCCACATTGTCACTATCAACGTTTTTTATTCCATGCACCCTCACAGCCCTTTGACTAGCCCATCCCACCCTCCACTCCAAGATGGCTGCTACATAAGCGCCATAGCCGTTCCAAGATGGCACCCACACTAATCACCACGTGACCAGGGTTAAAGTATACATCCCGCCCTAGCGGACATGCCCCTACACTGAAACCGGCATTGTCGGAGTACCCCCGGGAGAGGCGAGTCACATCATGACTAAGTAAGTAATGCGGTATTGACAGCAGGCTCCGTGGGCCCCTTATCGAGTCACGCGCTATGCTGACTCTCCACGCGCTAAGCTGACTCTCCACAATTTTTGTTGCAGCGCTTGATTTCCACATTGTTGGACCCCAGGGCGATGCAAGCCACATTTGTGACTTCGTAAGTAGTTTTCCAACTTAAAGTCACGTCCAGTATTGGCCCCCGCCCCAAGCCTCGCACTGAGCCGAGTGTCCTTTCTTTCTTTATTACAGCGCACACTCGTCACATTGTTGACTCCCGGAGTACATGGCCACTGGTGCCTTTAATTTTGAATTCCGGCCCTCGCTCGCATACAGAGCGAGAAAGGTAACCGCCCACCGTTCCTGCTCGGAACCGCTATGCCTTAGCTCCCAATATCCCACCTCATTCCTTGACACATTTTTTACTTTCAGTGCGGCCACCCGACTTAAACACAGACGGGCGCTGAGATTTTAAACCACCGAAATAACACATTGACTGAACCCCACCTAAGACCGCGTGGACACACAACCGCTTGGTATGTCTCAGTTTGTGCATGCGGTGTATGCTTCACTGTCCCTGTTAAAAAGGTAGATTTCCCAATAACAGGTTTGTTATTGTATCCTTAGCCTGGCGCTACCACTACCGCCTATTCCTAGAAGTTAAAGAAACCTCCATTGTGAGGCTTCCCCTCGCACCATAGAGGTATGGCTTTATTTCTCCATTATAACTAACTAGTCCCACCAGGCTAAATCCTTTTCCGATTAAATAGACAAAGTAGTAAAATAACGCAACTTTGCACTATCACTGCACCCTCTTTAGACCAGTAGACGAACTGAATAATCACTTTCACCACACAGTCCTTTAGACGCATCAAGTTCACACATGCCACTGCGATTCCGAATATTGTGACAATAGCAATGTTAAGCTCTTCTACCTGGCACAAACACCGTGCACTGGTTTACGCACTGCGATTTCGAATTTGTTACAACGTGGGCAGTTAATTCTCAAACTACTCCTTAGCGGTTAAAAGATCTTTAAAGAATTTCTCTTTCTTTGTTTTTTCTCCTAAACAGGCTTATCTCATTCAGGCATGTTCTGTTATTGCATAAGTCCTGATGATGATCTCATGCATCTAGTTGAGCTATAGGGATCGAAACGTCGACACCCAAGAGTGGGTTGACACTTACATTATTGTTTAATAAGCTTGTGTACATTCCACTCCAGGCGATACTGCTATTGATCTTTGAATTTTCTGCAGTGCCCTGTCCTTGCTCTCTTTCCTTGCCTGAAAAACACCCCTTTTTTTCAACCTACCTCTATCTTTCCTTTCCTCTGTCGGTACGGCACAGGCTTGTGTCATGTTATTATTGTACTGTATATTTGACATTGATTTTTGAGAATAAATTCCTGTCCCGGCTGGTTCAGGATATCTTAAGCCGTATAGTTTCCATTGTGTTCCTATACTACATTGCACATATGTTGAATAAGCTAGGCGCCATTGTTTCCTATACCGAAGTTATACCCATGGTCCTTAGCTATCCGTTGGGTTCCCCTTGTTTCTAAAAAATTATTTTGATACGTGGCACCTACATACCAAATCGCCGTTTGCGATTCGTAAACGCCGGAACTCTGCAAAATCCGGCGTTTGCGAATCGCAAACGCCTACCTACATATGCCCATTAGTCTTAATTGACAGGAACCAAAACAAAAAGTCCTAGAACACATTGGGTTGTCCTCATACTGGAATAAGGTGCCTCAGATGGCTTGGATGCATCTGCTGACATTATATGAGGGAAGTGTGTCTTCTGGTCTTCAAGAAGAGTACCCTTAAGGTTGAACCATCTTTGAGCTTGATAGGACCAGAGCAAGAAAGTGTGGCTTCAGGGCCCTTTCAATTTTAAGAGTCGCCATCCAGTCTGAGATGAACTGGGAAGGTGTTTTATAGATTAGTGAGCGTCTTGCCAGGAAATAGGCTGTCAAAATGCTAATTGAAAGCAAACATAATAGGAGACTATCAGCAGCTACACACACACATGGAAGGCTGGCTTGTCAAACCATACACTCTGATATGCACACATCCTATGAGTGTCAGGAACCATACTGTGATATGCATCCAAATCCACAACATACAAAGTGTATTGTATGGTGCAATTTTACAATGTAACTATTATTGGGATCAGTTAGCAATTATCATGGGCATGCAAATCATTGTTCAGTAAGTTAATAACAGAATATAAGCCATTAGTAAGCATTTTAAGTGGTACAGTGTCAAGGGTCATACACCCAGGATAGCTAGATTGAGTGAGTTCAAAGCTCTTATAATACAATTTCAACTTTAAATTCAATGCTGGTGGAAAAAGTACTTGAGACGATTATTTGTCATGTGCTCCCATTACCTCCTCGTAAGTCTTCCTCGCCACATGATTTACATAGTGAGCTTCAGCTCCACGACAGAACCCTCCAAAGCAAAAAAAGCCTCCCACCCCCTCCCAACATGGCCGACCAGTCACACCTGACCTCTATAAGAGGCGGGCCGGCCCAACCAACAGCCTGTTTTTTTTGTTCTGCGCATTCTACTCCAGAGCGCCGTAAGGTAAGTGTTGGGACCTGCCCTAGCTGGTCCATGGTTCTTGGGTTGGAGGTCCTGCCCTAGCGGACCCTAGGACCTGGGACCTTGAACCCCTCCCCCTCCTCCTTCCCCCGGTCCTATAGACGGGTTAGGTGCTGCTCTAGCGTGCCTGAACTCCTGGAGGGGGGGGCGGCAGGGGGGTTGGGGTTTCACCCTTTTCCCTTTCCCGGCCGTTTGGTGTGGTGGCCCTCGCCCGTTTATCGGGCTCTGGGGTCCGACACTGCCCCTGGGGGGTTGGGAGATGCGGCGCCGGTCGCTTGTTGTGGCGTCCGCCGTGTTCGTGTCTCCCCGTTTGGCCGTACGGCTGTGGCTGTGTGCCGCGTCTGGCCTGCGCGTCCTGGGGTTTGTATATGCCTGCGGGATTCCGCGCTCCCCGCTCGGGGCTGGTAGGGCATCTGAGACGTTCTCCCGGTGTCCGCCGGGCCGGGGGTTGGACGACTTCCCGCCTCGGCGGGTCTTGTGCATTGGGCCCGCGGCCTGCACTTACCTGTCGCCGGCTTCCCGGGGGCTTCACCCTCCGAAACGAGGCGTGTGAGGCGGATTTCAGCGCTGGACGCTGCCGCCGGACTGGGTGTTCTTCTGGCCTGCGGCCCGCGAGTCTGTGCCGCACCCTGATTGGCCCAAGTCGCGTCCCGCCTTTTGGGGGCAGGGTTTCACGCCAGGTGCAGCGTGTAGTGTTTAGGACTTACAGCTGTGGCCTCGGGCGGATATATTAGGCCCCCTACGCCGGGGGGACCTTGAGTTTCTCCGCTTTCTTTGATTGGTGGTGTTTGCTCTAGCGCTATGGAGCAGGAGGCTGTCACGGCGGGTCAGGTGTCTGACCCCATGTCTGCTGTGCCCTTTTCGGCTCAGTCCCTGCAACTGATGATCCAGTCGGCAGTCGCTGATGCCCTTGCGCTGCGTGATGCTCAGGGTCCTTCCTCGCCGAAACGTCCACGCAGGGACCCCACTCCTGTCTCTGATGCGGAGGGGGAGGATGAGGATCTCCATGGACGCTACATCCAGGGTCAGGAGCTGCGTGAGGTCCTTGCACACATTAAAGATAACTTGGCCTTCCCGCCTCCAGCGACGGAGGAGGCGTCCGAGGATTTCTTTGTCCAGTATCAGCGGAAGGCTCCGGACTCCCTTCCGCTGCATGCATCCATCAAGAAGGTCATCGAGGGGGAGTGGCTGGACGTTGATAAACCGGCTTGTCCGCGTTATCTGGCGAAGCATTACGCTGTTGAGGAGTTTACACGGGACTTCCCTCCAGCTGTGAAGGTGGACTCTCTGGTAGTGAGTCTGTCGTCCCAGGGTTCCATCATTTCGGAGGACGCCTCTCCCTCTGACCCGGTGGACAGACGCGTGGAGGCTGCCGCTAAGCGCTCTTATGCTGCAGCTAATTTCACCATCCGGGCCTCAACCTATTTATCTTGCGCGGTACAGTCTTTGTTGAAAGACTTCCAGTCCCTGGGTGAACTCCTGGATCAAGGGGCTGATGTTGTGCCCACGCTGGCCTTGATGGAACAGCAGACGCGCCTCCTATCGGACATTTCCTTTGACACTCTGGGTGCGGCGGCTGCCGCTGGGGGTGCGGCGATACAGGCCCGGCGTCAGATCTGGCTGCGGCATTGGAAGTCGGAGGCGGCCCAGAAGGCTCTGCTCATGAAGATTCCGTTTACAGGGGCTAAGCTGTTTGGCCCTCCTCTGGAGGCTATGATAAAAAAATCGGCTGAGGACCGCAAGTTGCTGGCTCCCATCAAATCATCGGGGTCCCGCTTTCCGGGTCGCGGCCGGATTTTCCCCTCGTCTTCCAGGGGTAGGGGCGGCGCGCCCTTTCGTGGAAGGGGTCGCGGCCGGGGCGCCCCTTACTTCAGCAAATCCCGGTCTCAGCCGGCGGCTGCCGCTTCCTCTGCCACCCCAAAATCCTGACTTTCAGCCATCTCCCTCCGGGGTGCTCCCTGTGGGGGGACGTCTCCGCCACTTCCTCCCGGCATGGGAGACTTCTGTCACGGATCTTTGGGCTCTTCGGATTGTGAGGGAAGGGTTATCCATCGCCTTCTCCTCCCCTCCTCCGGATTTTTTCCTCGCTACGCCCCTTCCTTCCTCCCTGGTCAAGAGACGGGCCTTGCTGGCCGGAGTTCAGGACTTGCTTGCCAAACGGGCCATCCGCCCAGTCCCTCCGTCACAAAGGGGTTTGGGCGTCTACTCCATCCTGTTTCTGGTGAGGAAGGTGTCTGGGGATTTCCGCCCTGTGTTGGATTTGAAGGGGTTGAATTCTTATATTCCACATACTAAATTCAAAATGATCTCTCTGCAGGAGATTCTGCCTCTTCTGGTGCAGGGCGAGGTGGTGGCTTCGCTGGATCTCCTCGACGCCAAGCTCCATGTCCCGGTACATCCGGCTTCCCAGTCCTTCCTCAGGTTCTGCGTTGGTGGCTCCCACTTTCAGTTCCAGGTACTTCTGTTTGGCTTGTCTTCTGCCCCTAGGGTATTTACGAAGATCCTGGCCCCCCTGGTGGGTATTCTGCACCAGGAGGGGATCAGAGTTTTTCCGTACCTGGACGATTGGTTAATCTCTGCCTCTTCTTTTTCCAAGGGGATGCTACACGTCGGACGTGTCTGCGAGGTCCTGTCCACCCACGGCTTCCTGATCAACGAGCGGAAGTCTCATCTGTTGCCCGCTCAGGACTTAGCATTCATTGGGGGTCGTCTGGACATGGTGCTGGGGAAGGTGTTTTTGCCTCTAGGGCGACAGGACACTTTGTGGCGGGATCTGGGGTCCCTGCTGGCTCAGGGTTCTGCTCCGGTTCGCCTTTGGTTACGTGTTCAGGGCCTAATGTCGGCGACCATCAATGTGCTCCCCTGGGCTCGCCTCCACCTTTATCCATTGATCAACCATCTGCTGTCCATCTGGGACCCCCGCTCAGAGGATTACGAGCTTCTGGTCCCGGTCTCCCCTCAGCTCAGGACGGAGTTGGGGTGGTGGTTGGTGGAGTCTCACCTCTGGGAGGGTCTTCCTTTCTTGGTATCCCCGTCCAGGGTGATCACGACCGATGCCAGTCTCCTCGGCTGGGGGGCGACCTTGGGCGCGGAGTCGATTCAGGGTCGTTGGGATCCCCTTCAGTCTCGCTGCTCCTCGAACTATCGGGAGTTGAAGGCTGTCCTCCTGGCCTGCCGTCATTTTGCTCCTTCGCTGCGGGGTCGCCATGTCTTGGTACGGACAGACAACCAGGTGGTGAGGTGCTATGTCAACCATCAGGGGGGGTGCAGGGTTCGCTCCCTCTGGTTGCTGACTCAGGAGTTGTTATCATGGGCGGAGGCGTCGGTCCTGTCTCTTCGGGCTGTCTATCTCCCGGGGTCCGACAATGTGGAGGCGGATCGACTGAGTCGGATCTTTCATTCGTTGCCTTGTCTCTCCCTGTCCCCGAGGGTGTTTCAACGCCTGGTGTCTCGTTTCGATCTACCTCTGGTGGATCTGTTCGCGGACGGGGACTCGGCCCTCCTGCCCAGATTCTGCTCTCTCCTCCCGGGTCCGGGGGTATGGCGGGTGGATGCCCTGTCGTTCGCTTGGCCTTCCGGTCTGCTGTACGCTTTCCCCCCGTTCCCCCTGAACCCCCGGGTCCTCTGCAAGATTCGCTTGGACAGGGCCAGGGTGCTCCTGGTGGTTCCCGGCTGGGTCCGCCGCCCCTGGTATCCTCTCCTTTGCGAGCTGGCGGTTCAGGCCTACTGGCCGATCCCGGATCTGCCTTTTCCGTTGAAGGGCCCCCCGCTCCCGGAGTCGGTGTTGCGCCGGCTCCATCTGCAGGCCTGGCTCTTGAGCGGGTGACGCTGCTGGCTCGGGGGTGTTCTTCTGGGGTTGTGGATTTGCTGCAGGGCTCCCGCAGATCCTCCACCTTATCTTCCTATGCCCGACACTGGGCTTCGTTCTCGCGTTGGTGCGGTCTGCTGGGTGCTGACCCCGCCACCATTGATCCCTTGCGGGTCTTGGATTTCCTGGCTGAGGGGTTTTCCTTGGGATTGGCCCCTTCTTCCCTGAAGGCCCAGTGGGCGGCCTTACGGGCCTTCCGCAGGCCGGATTTCGACGGGCTGGATCCCCTGGTGGCTTGTTTGCTCCGGAGTTGTTTTCTCCGTCGCCCTCGGTCGCTCTGCCTGTCCCCCCTGTGGGATCTGCCTTTCGTTCTACGGGCACTTCAGGGTCCTCCCTTTGAACCCCTGGCCTCGGTGGCTTTGCGGTTTCTCACCTTTAAGGTGGTTTTCCTGGTGGCCGTGGTGTCTGCTGGGCTGGGGTCGTTCCTCCGCTCCCCTCCCTTCTTGCGGGTTTTGCCGGACAGGTTGCTTCTCCGTCATGACCCCCGGTTCCTGCCCAAGGTTCCTTCCCTGGTGAACCGGGCTCGGGAGGTGTCTTTGCCTTCTTTCCCTCCCGACACGGATCCTTCCTTGGCTTTGCTGGATGTCCGGCGTGCAGTTTTGGTTTACCTTGAGCGCACGTCTTCCCTTTCCCGGTGTGATAGCCTGTTCGTGACTTTCGGTCCGGTCCATTCGGGCCACAAGCCCTCTCTTTCCACCTTGAGTCGCTGGCTTAAACAGGCTATCATCCTTTCCTATGCATCGCTGGGTTCGGTGGTTCCGGCGGGGGTCCAGGGTCGGTCCACGAGGAGTGTCTCTGTGTCCTGGGCCTCCTTCAAGGGTGTCTCCACGGAGGAGATTTGTCGGGCGGCGACGTGGTCGTCCCCCCACATGTTCATGGAACACTATCGCGTTGTCTTGGGTGGTTCTGTCCAAAGGGACTTCGCTGGGGCCGTTCTAAATGCAGGAGCTGTGGCTCCTTGAGGGTTTGTTTCTGTTATCTCTTGATTCAGGTTTGCTGTAATTCCTGTTTTCTTTGCATTATACTGATTAAACCTTGTGTTGGTTTATCTGCATCACCGTGTGGTGTTGTTCTTCTGGTGGTCAATGAAGCCTTGTTGGCTTGGGTATTTGCTCACTATGTAAATCATGTGGCGAGGAAGACTTACGAGGAGGTAATGCCCCGGTTACTTACCGGTAATCTTCATTACTCCGAGTATAGTCTTCCTCGCCACATGAGTTCCCTCCCCCCCTCCCTGGCTATCGGCTTCATTGTTTGCTTGGTAGTTCAGGCTGTTGGTTGGGCCGGCCCGCCTCTTATAGAGGTCAGGTGTGACTGGTCGGCCATGTTGGGAGGGGGTGGGAGGCTTTTTTTGCTTTGGAGGGTTCTGTCGTGGAGCTGAAGCTCACTATGTAAATCATGTGGCGAGGAAGACTATACTCGGAGTAATGAAGATTACCGGTAAGTAACCGGGGCATTCCCAGTGATGCTACATGGTATGTTCTGTGAGGAAGAGAATGAAGAATGTCTAATAGCGACCATTATTGAGTGCGAAGATTGTGGTTTTACAAAGGATGAATGAGTTACCAGCATGTCAGAGGGTGAATATTTGAAGATTGTAAAACAATATGCTAAGGAGGGGTGGCCTAGAGACAAGTTATTGCCTGTGAGAGTGCAGTCATTTTTCAAGAAAGCCGGAAAGTTAGTTTGAGAGAGAAACAAAATATTAATGCATGATTACAAATGTATGCTTTGTAATGGTTTAATAGAGATACCAATGGTGTGTGGCCATTAAGTACATTTGGGGCAGACCATCACTAAGAGGCAGATAAGGGCCAGTTATTGGTGGCGAGGGGGGGTAGGGTTATAGTCACACTGGTCAAAGCATGTTTAATTTGTGCCACCAGTGATAATGGAGTGAGGATTGAATGCATTTTGTTTGAACCTACTGAACTACCTGATGGTCCCTGGTCCAAGTTAGTAGGTGATTTCTTTAGACAGTTTAATTCCTTGCAACGGATGCATAGATTTTTCATTGTGATAGTAAATTATTAAAGTAAGTGATGGGAGGTTGAGGTCATTTAAGGATCTAATTCTGCAGATGCCTTTAGTAATTCCATGATACAGTCACATTATTGCTTTAGATACACATATTCATAGTCTTTTTTCCCAACTGCACATCGTTTCTTGTCTGTAATTAGCAAAAAATACATGAATACGTTATTTTCAATGAATTTAATTAGCAAACGAGTTCTGATACTGAACTTATTTTTTCAATACTTTTATTTTGGTTTCTATAAATTCTAATCAGTTTCAGTAGCTATATAAACTATGGAGCTCATTTAGACCTTGGCAAATGAGTACTTCATCACAAACTCTGTATGGAGGTCAATCTTTCTCCTACCTAGAGGCCAAAACATGGAATGAGCTACCCTTTCATCTACCGACCGCCCCATGTAATTCAGAGTTCTGAAAGACCATTTACCCCTTTGCTGCGGCGGCAATTCCGCCGCAGCGCTAGGGGGGGGGGGGAGCCCGAGCGGCCCCCGCATGCTCGTGACGGAGCCGCTCCGTCACGAGCCGCGGTTGCGCTGTGCTCATGACGAAGCGGTTCCGTCATGGCCCCGCCCACATAATAGAACGCGGCAGGGCCATGACGGAACCGCTCCGTCATGAGCACAGCTCAGCCGATGCTCATGACGGAGCGGCTCCGTCATGAGCATGGGAGGGGTTAAGAGCTGGCTATTCGGCTAATCAACTGGACCCTGCAAGTGGCTGGATACCCTACCGGCTGGCAAGTAGCGCTCTTCAAATCTACTGATTGATTGATGGACAAATATATTGGATAACATGTCCACCAACATGTCCACCTTATAACAAGTGAATCATATCCTAAAGCAGTTGCAATAAGGTGGAATGGGTATTCCTCATGTTTGTGTTTGGGTTCTCATTAACCAAATTCTAAATCAGGCCCCATGTTTGTGAAGTATTGCATTACATTATTTAAGTCTGAACATCTGAACATGATTACTCCCTTTCGGTGTTGAGTATATACAGTCACCTTTAAAGCATAATGATTGTCTAGGCCTCTGCTTGCTATTTTTCTAATGGACAATACGTTGGACACTTTCATGGCATAGAAACAAGAGCACACATACTGCTAGGTTTTAGTGTATATGTAGTGGAACCTCAAATTTATATTGGTTGCTAAATGTGTAGTAATTTTTTATGGAGCTATGGGCGGTTATGCAACACTTCAAAAAGAGAGGTTTTTGAACATTGGCAAAGGGTTTCCAGAAGTGGCTACACTAACAGCCATCAATGGGCTTTCATGAAGGAATGTGGTCACAGTAGAATATCTGTCACTAGTATTTTGTGATTCAGTGGATTAGGCAAAGGGAAGAGAAGAATAGGAATGGAAAACTCCAGTATGGAGGCCTGTGTGGTGGGACATGGGGAGAAAATATTTCATTTAATGTAAAGAAGTAGCAGAAATTTTTAATGAAGGAAACGTTGATTTACATGAGATGAGATTAGTTTTGTAAACAACTTAGACCCAAAGTGCCAAACATTGCATCTGTGAAATTTTTTATGACTGCACACCAAAATGAAAGGTATGATGGATATCATCAGGGGAAGACTGGCGTTTCCATCTGCAAATTGAGTGAATCCTGAAGCAAATTGCATTGTGTGGGCATAGACTCAGCAGGCTAGGCTCAGCGGTAGCTGACCTTAGCCAGTAATATTCAAAAGGAAAATTAACTGACATGGAGGATAGTCAAACATAATATTGTATAAACTTATATTCACTGAAGAAAATAATGTTCTTATTGATAGGTTTTCTTTCATCATCCAGGTCAACATGTTTCAAAGGCTCTGTGACCGTTAGTTTGTATAACACTTTCTGAAGTCTTCCCCATTGCAATAAAAGTGACTATGGCATGACTTTGCAGCACAGTTGATCTGTGTACATAGTGAAATATACAGCAATAGCAATCCTTGTTCAATTTCCTTGACATTTCTTCAGTGGCTGGAAAATGTTTAGGATTAAAACATTTTAAGCTGCCTTAATCATGTTAATACTTGTAAGTTATACAGTAAATATGTAAGTGTGTTATAATTTTGTACCATGTTTATTTTTCTCCACAGTTCTCAGATTTTATTTATTTTTGTGTAAACTTGAACAAGTTCTGTTGTATTAAGTGTGATTTGCAAGGAACAACAAGTGCCATTTAAATTGCTTCTTAATACTGAGAACTTGTCAGGATTGGCATAACTCTCAATGACTGACATTTCTACCTGTGTAATAATAAGCAGATGTGAATAATATTGAGTTATATAATGTATAAGTACTGTATGTTATGTTTTAATCAACGGGCGGTAACCACAGAATAATAGACTCTGATTGCTGCAGTTCAACTATTTACACCAAACATGGTTAACCCTGAAGAGAATAGGCCAACTGTTTCCATGCGCCAGCAATAGGTGCACATGCTCTGG
The DNA here is from genome assembly GCF_964263255.1 of Lissotriton vulgaris. Taxonomy (NCBI): domain Eukaryota; kingdom Metazoa; phylum Chordata; class Amphibia; order Caudata; family Salamandridae; genus Lissotriton; species Lissotriton vulgaris. Next base: position 630,380 of record NW_028241537.1, read on the forward strand.
TACACAGGACACACTTTTACCACATGGTGCGGAATTAGCCAAACGTTACAACAGCCGGGAGGACAATGCTGATTGAGATAGTGGAAATTGTTGACAGCGTTTTGGACCCCACTTTGCCTGCTGGGCTAGAAACCTAGTCCTACAGGGTGCAAAGTAGAAAGCAGGGGATTGATTTATCCCTGGTGCTGTATAGACACTGTATGGCAATGGCCTGGAAGGCAGGGGATCCCTCTTAGGTGTCACTCTGGGGCTAGTACTTACTGAAGTGGGTGAAAGCAGAGCAGGTAGCTACCACAACCTTTGGTAGATGGACAGGCTTAGTGATGGGTATTACAGTGTGGGACGGATATATTATCGAACTGGACAGGCACACAGGTGGCGCACCTCCCTGAGGGAGGGACTAGCCCCGGCTCATAAAACAGTGTATCTTAGCTCAATCAGCACATACTCATTGTGTGGGGTGAGAGCACATGATTCTTGGAGAAAGATATGAAACATAAATAGCCCAGAGAATGGCTGAATAAGAGAAGGAGGGGGATGGTCTCACGAACATCATATCAGGAGCTGCGATTGCATAATCCCAGTGATCAAAGAACTTCCTGAGTTGTTTTACGGATGAAAATTGGCACTGAAGGAGTCACAAACGTTATTGGGTTACTTCTTTTAGGGTATTGTTTGTTGATCATTAAATATAGCAGAGAAATCTCTTTTAATTTAGCGATGCATTGGTCTCTACCCCCCGGTTTGGTTAAATGGTGTTGTGATAGTCATCGGGGGAGGAGAGGTCTCGTTGCGTGAACACGAACCGGGGCAGTGCCATAGTATTGATATTAAGTGGATGTAACTAGCCTGAAATATGGGCTTACATAAAGAAGTTGTGAATGTTTGTATTGTGGGTTGCTGAAACTATACAATTATTAAAGAGATTTTGAATAACATACAAACGTGCAACAAATATTGGGCCTCTTGGCGGTTTAGGAAAATCTAGAGTCAAGAGTCGTAGCATAAGTATTTCATGACCAGCGACATCTAGGCAGTTACTTTCTATGAGAAGGCCAGAAAGAGTTAAGATTGGTTATAGTTTTATGAGATATACAAAATAGGGCCTCCAGTCCCTTCAAAATTACTTCCGTCAACCAATCTTGAGGCACCATACCATTACCCTGAAGACTCCGTTATAGATTGGTGCAGAGTTACCATGGGTGACCTTGTTGCATGATTTATCTAGCTGGGACACAGTTGGCAAATGGAGAGTCAAGGTCTTTGTACATCAGGTCCAAGTGTGCTCATTCACCCAGGACTTGGGAGCATCACAGGTCACAGTTCTTTAGAAATTTGCAATTGAGACATGCATTTTCATCCCCATCTGCAAGATATTGATGCAATCATGGACAACTTATCTCACTAATGAGAGGGAGGGACAAAGTCAAGGACAGCCATGCACTGGCTTTTAAGAGCATCCTGGTGGTGCAAACAGCAAAACATAAAGAGAGGGAGAGGTTTGTGGCGAGGCCACAGCCTAGTTCGTGAAGCATGTGCTGCGCCACAGCAAGAAATTTCGGGACCTTGACCTCTGACCCTGTTCTGCAGGTACTTGGCGCAGTTGATGTGTCTCAAGTTTATTACAGACCTGTGACGAAAAAGCAGCTAAATGTCACCTTACAGTTTAGAAACCTTTATCAAGTCAAATATACCATGTAGAACATCATTACAATAAAGGAGCAATAAGAAAAAAAAACAGATCAAATCAGGAATTTCCAATATAATGATAGAGGCAAAAAGAAATCCCAAAAAGGGATTAACAGGTAAAGGAGAAAGAAAGAGAGAGAAAGGGAGAAAGAGAGAGAAAGGAAGGGAAAAGAAAGGGGAAGGAAAACAGGTCATAAACTGTGAGAGAAGATTAGGAAACTTGTCTAGAAAGGAAATCAGTTAAAGGTAACCATAACAAATCTTTTTTAATCAAAAGGGGAGTTGTGGTGGCAAAAGCACTGTCCAGTCTATGGTGATGACATAACAAATTCCACCAAGCACTGTATGACATTTTTGAGGTATCCTTCCAATTAGATGTGATTACCTGCAAAGAAATGGCTATGAACAAATCAATAAAATTACGAACATTGCGAGGAAAATTCCAAATGGGGGAGGAACCACCTAGAAAAATATGAACAATGTCAAAGGGGTGATTTGAACATAAAATATCATTCAGCTTAGACCATATATGATGCCGAAGGGAGTTAACCAAGGGACAATGAAAAAAATATGAAAAAAATCACTATCAGCATGAGAACAAGACCAACAATGCTTATTTACAGAGATTTTAAATTTAAATAAAACAGAAGGAGTGAAAAAAAGTTGATTGTAAAAAAAAAATATATAAGGTCTTTGTGGTGCTAGCTGAACGAGATACAGTGTGAATTTTAGACTAAATGGAATCCCAAATTGGAAAGGAGAATTCCTGCATTAAGTCCCTTTCCCAAATGAGCTTAGAAAAAGTTTAGATTTAGAGCGATCCAGGGTAGAACGGGAAAGGATCTTATAACTAGCAGCAGCTTTGAGAGGAGTAGTGAAATCTATTGAGGGAAAATCTAACGGGTCAGCTTCAGAAAGGGAGCTATGTTGAGATATGAAAGTGGTTAGGGCAAGTTTGAGTGAAGGATATTGAGAGGAGTATGTGGTAGACAATTTGTAGGTTGCACAAACTTTGGGGGAAATCCATCAAAGAATCATTGGGGAGAAGTTGATCATAAAGGATAATGCCTTTATCAATCCATTCTTTCCAAAAAAGTGTTTTATTGTTAATTTTTAAGGAGTGATTATACCATATCGGAGTAAGAGAAAGAAGACGAGCTTGTGATAAAGAAGAGACAAATATAAACAGGACAAGTGCTTTGGAGTGCTTAAAAATAGGTGTAAGATATCGCTTGGGGTGTTGAGACAGACGGGTGGCTGTGAGAAAAGAGAAAGGTGAAAGTTGAGCCAGTTCTTCAGAGATCGTTACACCTGATGTATCCTGTGGCAATTTCTCGTGCCACGGCAGGCGATGCGATGATTTATTCTGCAATGCATCGGAAATGGGTATGGATGCGGCACGCTCCTTTGATGTTGCAACGTTGTTCCAGCTTCCAGCAACAGTCTCCAGAGGTCCTAAACAGCAGCAGGCACCTCTTTCCAGGTTGGAATTCCCAGCAAGGAAATTCAGGGGAGCTGGTGGTGAAGTCTTTGTGTCCCTGAGAGACTTCAGAACAGGAGGCAAGCTCATTTGAAGCCCTTGGAGATCTTCCTCAAGATGACAAAGCAAACAGCAAAGTCCTTTTCTCCTTTCCTTGGCAGCAAGCAGCCACTGTGGCCAACCCCACACAGCAAACAGCACAGGGGCAGTATTCCTCCTCAGCTTATCCGGATCTTCTCCTTGGCAAAGGTTTCTCTTGAGTCACAGTAGTGATTTAAAAGTCTGGGGTCTGGGCCCCACTTTTTATGCACACAAATCCTTTGTTCTCTGAAGGCAGAGAGTGTCTGTACCCAGCCAGAACTAGTTCTCTCCTTACTGGTGCCGCATCCTTGTTAAAGGCAGACCAGGCCCATTCAGGTGAAAAGGAAATCTCCTCCCCCTACTCTAAATTCAGCCCAGGTCTATTCAGCCCCGCCCTAACTCATCAGACTTCTGGAGCCGCTGCCCCTCTCCAGCTCTTGTCATCCCAAAGCCAGACATGCAATTCGCAAACCTAGCAGAGGCACACTGGATGGTTAGGCAAGAAAATGCTGACTTTCTAAAAGTGGTATTTTCAAACACAGAATGTAAAAATCACCCTCACTAAAAGATGCATTTTAACATTCTGAGTTTTGGCATACTTAAATTTATTTTTCTACCTTGTTCCCAGGGCCTGTTAGGTTTATAAGATGTTAGAAACAAACTCCCCATTCTGTCCTATGGGAACAGGTAGCCTTGCAATAGTGAAAAACAAAATTGGCAGTATCAGTGTCACAATGTCACTCATCAGAAGCTCCTAGTTTTCCATGTTGTTTACTTCATGGTGCTGAGTGTTCCCACGTCCTCGCTGAACCAATCAAACCGGCAAAATTATAGTAATCCTTTTCGGTCTGCTTGATCCCTGGGGGAAAGGGATATTGGAATGAGAAAACAAGACAAAACACTGGCTCTGTCTTCAGGGAAGTAGTGTAGTTGTTTCTCAGCTGTAAGTGACTCTGAGCTCTTTGCTGCGTAGATAGACACAACAGAATATGAGATTTCTCGATTATGTAACAGCTTCTTAAAGTATCAAGATAACCAAAGCAAATGCCTACCTAGTCTAGAAGACCCCATGGATACACTTCTAAATAGATACTTCTATTGTATCTTTCATATCTTCACGAGAACCTTAAACACATAGAAGTTTGATTCTCTATAGCATTAAACTTTACATATTCCTGTGAGCGTAATGTTAGAAGATTAGTCGAGTTAATAATGCTTGTTAGGTATTAAATCCATACCTGTTACTCTCAGTGAAGACTTGTTACGTGGGGTTCTGAAACCAAAAATAGAACAACATATGCTTTCACAATGGGCATTAAGTGCTCCTACTGCACATTAATTCCTTATTTCCAGGAAGTACTAAATGTAAATCAGATATTTCTTTCTTGATGCACAATGACAAAAGGTAAATACTTAACAATGTTAATGCTTAGCAATTTCTCTCTTGGTTCTCAAATATTATTTCACCTGAGCGCTAACATACAGCCAATGTAAACGTATTTACTTTTCTTGCTTAGTGCTAAAGCATTGTCTCACACACTTTTAGATTCTTCTAAAAAATGTCTCCAAGTCTTTTCCTCCAAAAGCGATGCAGTCTGTAACTTTTAAAATGTGAGGAAGTCTAATTAAGCTTACTGGATTTTCTTAACAATCGGCTTACTCTTGATTTATTTACCTGGCTTGAAATAACCTCTCTCGTGTTTTGTTTCAATCGCCGGCAGGATTAGAGAAATGCTGTTAGTAGTGCCAACGCAGCAGGAAGATGATGGCCAGCACTCCGGAAGAACTCAGGGGCCGGAAGGACGAGAAAACCACAAAGAAAATGCTGGGAAGAAAGGAGCAGGTTCCAAGGTGGCTTCTCAAGAAGGTAGGTGTTGGAGGAGTTTCCAAACCAGGTCTGGAGCTTCCAGCGGTGACGCGACAAAACGAAGCACCCTTTGGAAGCGGGTGGGGTTTTTATAGTCTGGCAATGCACAAGAGCTCCATTAGACCTGCGCTCTGCATGTGTACACTATTTGGCAGTTCAACCGCCGGGCTCACGTGAATTGCAGCAACCATACGCCCAATTTGCCCATTCAACCAAAAAAGCACTGATACATACAAATTCTAACGAAGTACATGGCAGTACAGCTGACTGGAAAGTACATTACAAAGTTTCAGGGGACTTTAAGGGTCATAGACACATCAAAGGGGCACAATATCCACTTCTGTTAACAATTGATTCAGTTAACAATTGATCGATGATTAGGATGACACCCTAACAATCATAACATGCCACAGACATCAGGGCATGTCCTACCTTTAACATACAATGCACCCTGCACACAGGGATACCTTGGGCCTACCTTTGGGTTGACTAATATGTAGGAAAGGGAAGGTTTAGGCACTGTTAAGTGTGTGCACTTGCCAAGTTGACATGGCAGCCTCAGATTGCACACCAGCTCTGCCTGGTAGGCCAGAGTTACATTTTACAGGCTGCTTCTGTGGGTGGCACAATCAGTGCTGCAGCCCACTAAAAGCATTTGATTTACAGGTCCTGGGCACACACAGTGCACTATACCAGGGTCTGACAAGTACATTAAATATGCCAATCATGGAATCACTAATCCATAACATTAATTTACAATGGGAGCACTTGCACTTTGGCACTGAACAGCAGTGGCAAAGTGACCAAAGCATCTAGACTAGCAAAACAGAGTCGGACACACAGGTTTGGTTTCAAATCTGTGTCTGGCCATCCTGAAAACACCTGTATATATATTTATATATATGAAATTGTTCGCACTGTATATATTCCTCACCTTTTGAGCACCTTGCACAAATGTCACTCAATTGAACTTCAACATTGATTCTGACAGTTTATTCGTGCAATGAATGTTAACATTGAATGAAGCAATTCTGTTATAAATACATAGTACAATCCTTTGACTTAATGACTTATTTGTTAAGTACCTTTTCAGAGCTGTGATTATTGGAGATTGTTAGTCTTGGATTTGCATTATTCGCATTGTTAAATCACTTTTGTCTTACCCAACAGAACCACTCTTTTTCTTAACCATTAATTACCCAGGTTCTGAGGGACACAGGGTTACCCCTTTTTCTTTAAAATACTTACTAAGAATATTACCTGCCGCATCCCTCAAGGCTCAATCCTCAGCACTACATTGTTCAACACCACATGACCCCCTTCACCAACAACGTCAGAACCCATGGACTAAACATTATATGCTATGGTATCGACACCCAGCTCTCCCCCTACAGAAGGACACCCCAGCATGATGGCCAATTTCTGCAGGTGCTTGATGAGCGAAACTTGATGGATGAAAGACAACTGCCTAAAAGTCAACATAGACAAAGCGGAAGTTCTCATCTTTAGGGAGCAGCACCTATCTGTGTAGTGGCGCCTAGTGGCCTTCCGAACTAGGACCTTTATCCACTCCGACAGACCATGCCTGCAACCTTTCAAGTATCCTGGTCAGCAAGTGCCACATGGAAAATCAGATCAATGCAGTCTTCTCTGCCTCCTTCCTGACTCTTCGCATGCTTCGTAAGATCTTCAAATGTCTCCCTATCAACACCATACAAACTGTCACTAAAGCCCTAGTCACCAAGCTGCTGTACTTCGGCAAAACACTCTATGAATGACTCACCACACACCTCCTGATGAGACTACAATCTGTACAGAATTCAATGACCAGCCTCAACCTTGAACAACCCAGGACTAATGTACTTCAACCAGTGCCTGAACTTCCACCAACTCTCCAGACAGTTGTCTCTGCCAACATCTTCCTCACTCACACTTCCCGATTCTGCCGAAGTAACAGTGGAGAATGCTCCTTCTCCTACCTCACTGTGAAGTCATGGAACCTTCCCCTTCACCTCCAGACCTCATCCTCTCTGTTGGAATTCATGAAGGAGCTCAAGACCTGGCAGTTCATTTGAACACTCCTTAAGCTGCAGGTTCTCAGTGCCTTGATAAACTCTCGGGTGATTAGCTGCACTTTATAAGTCCTGCTTGATTGATTGATTGAGTAATGTGAAAATGTGAACAATGAAAGCAGCACATACAGTTTTGTGCACTTGGTACCAGCATGGCTAATGTTCTTTTAGAATGGAATGTCATGTTAAGATACTTGCCTTTTTTTGGATCACACACATACCGTTAAACCAAATAATACATAAACTGCTAGAATGCATACCACTGACAATAATGCATTGTAATTGTATTCATTGTGGAGGTTGTGAGCTAAGAAGGTAGACATTTATTGTGCTCCCTACGCCCATTCAATAACTGTGTATTTTCAGCATTCCTATTGTGAATTTGGGAAGCATCTAAAAGTGTGCTTGTTCATTTGTTAATCATGTGATATTATTTTATTAACCTAGCCATGCCTTTCAGTTTAGATTTAAGAGTTTGGACAAAAATGCATTGCACATACACATTTTTAGTAGGCTGGTAATATTCATCACAGTCCAGCAGTGTTAAAATTGTTTGTATTCAATAAATATTCTGCATTGTAAATGAAGACTATAAAATTAGACAATAAGTACTTGATTAGTATTCGGGTAGTGTTCAAGAAGTATCACTCATATTTCAGACTGGCCTTCACAAGAAGAATACTACTGAAAACTAAAAATGAATGCTATAAAAAGGCAGATTAACCCCTAAATGCAGTATTCAACTTTCGTAAGGGATAAACAGGCAAAACCATTCAGCAGAAATCATAGAGATCTAATTGTGTATTTTGGAAGACATGTTACAGATTTATTGTTAAAATGACGTGATATAATGTCACTAATAACGAGTGACAGAGGATTCCCAATCAAAATGTCTTCGTTGTGTACCTAAGCCAGCAGAATTAACCACTGGATCAGAGACCCAGTTTTATTTGGAAAAGAATGATGTCTTAATTGCTGTAATAGTGTTAAACAGACCAATAGGAAATTATTGTTTCTTTTAACATAGATTGTCGATGTCCTTCACCAGCGACTGGTTAAACCCATAGGGCCCTATTTTTGAAGGCCCTGCGCCGCCGGTGCGTCACTTTTTCCCATTTTAAAAGTGGCGCACCGGCGGCGCAAGGCCTTCATAAATAAGGCCCATGGTTTGTGTGCATTAACATTTTGGGTACTGGTGTACCCCTTAACAAAATCGCTATTGCAAGTTTGGCAAAATATGAATTAATGGTACCAGTACAGGAATTTCACCCCACCACCCTCTCTCTCTGCTCTACATAAAATAATCCATTCCTTAGCCTTCATAGTAAAAAGCATTAAACAGAAGTGAGGTCAACACAACTGTGAGAACAGAATTTGGTTTGTAGAGCTGCAATTGTTCTCATGCTTCACTAACTCGTTCAGGTCACGTGCACAAATAAAACTTCCAAAAACGTGAAAAGGGTATATTTGATAGAGGTACTTAACAAAGCACATATGCTTCATAATGTCCAAATGAGCCATGGATGTACTAGAGGTCTGTAGCCCCCTGAGCTAATATAGAGTTGTTAAAATAATTTTGTGACAAGTTTGTGGCATTTCAAAAATTGCTACATAAACCATAAATAAATCTGATAAGGGGGAAACAGGTGACTCCTGACCTCGAGGAGAGCTACAGTGGGCCTGTTTGTATGCGTCCAGATGTCCGGCATGGGGAACGCGTGATCACTACCTGTGGTGCATGCTGTGTCCTGACTGGCTGAATGTTCCTAACTACATGTGATGTCTACTTTGTGGTAGTTTGGAAATTTATGCCTTTGGCCAAACATGTTTTATTTGGACCAATTTCCTCAGACCTGTTTGTGGTGTGGCTGCCTATCTGTGGGGTCAATCAGGGGTTTCCCTGGTTAAACGTTTGTCTTTGGGTGTAACCCCACCTGTGACCTATCAATTGTTTGGCCTGGGTTTGGGTTGCAGGGCCTGACTGGCCACTTATCTCTGACTCGGTCTTGATGAAGAGGTCACCTTGGCAAAAACCCATCAATACAAGTTTGTTATTACATGTACATTGAACATGGCAGTCCTAGATATCATATTTACCAATATTCCCATTATTGTGGTACATAGACATTGCTTCTTTCACTGGCATAGACATTGTTAGGCATGCATAGTGTATGGCATACATCAACATTGCAATTATTAGTATTGCCGCTCTTGTGCATTCATATATCATGGTGACATCACATTCACCGATTTTAACAAAAGTATTGTGCGCCCAATAAAAAATAATATCCCCTGAATGTTGATAAATGAAATATTACATCGGAGCCAGAGACCTGTGCTTTTAAGAATTAGGGCCAAAACACACAAAATATTGTGTTGGAAGTCACTGTAATCAAGCTGATATTTGTAGTACAAATCATCTCAGGCTTTGTGTTTTGTTGGTAGGACACCATTGCATGTATCATGAAAATGCACAGCAGCAAATGTTCATTGTGCATATCACTCTGCCAAAATTTGCACCAATACGTATCATGGATAGATGTTTTGAAACCTATGCTTTTGGTGTTCTTTTGGTGCATTTGTTTGCACTTGTCTGGTGCATATGTTGATCATGTACGTTACATATTAGTTGTGCTGCTGATGAGTAATTTTGCTATGAAAATATGTGTTGTAAGTGTACACCACATACCTCAGTTCTATTGTTTTGAATGTCCCTGGAAAAAAGCATTATCCTTCAAACTGATTTCAACCTAGGTTACAACCATGCAAATAACACATATATGTGTATTGATTGCTTGTAAGGCAGATTATTTCCTTAATCAAATGTAAATGTTTCTAAAGTGTACATTCTGCAAAACCAGTCTGTGGGGTGTCTCTAGCTTGGGGCACACACAACAGAGCAACAAAGAAGTATGAGACTTTGCACTGTTAGATAACAGCCCAACTTAACCTGTGATCAAGTAAAACTGAAGTCACAGCATCACCCAAAGTACTCTTTCACCTTACACAAAGGTATATGAAGTTTCACCCCCAGCCCCTATTATGTGCCGAAGGGTACTGCTTCAATGAGTCTAATCAGCAACCACTTGCTAAAAATGTTCCCATTGAAATTCAGAATGTGGGATTCCACACTACAGACACAGGATTGCAGGCAATACACTTTTGGACAAAACCATCACCATCAAAAGAGTCGATAAAGGCGGAGCTACGATATTACTGGACAAAGATACCAACAGGGCAGAATGCTTACGACAACTAAACAATGAAACCGCTTGGACAAGGATCCTACAAATTGGATCACAGAAACCATCTCTAACATGGCTAAGGAGGCATACAAAAATGACTAGATCTCTGCAAGAGAAGCTGACTTTCTCTCTACTAAATCTCTGACTGTACCCTACTTCTATGTACTACCTAAAATACACAAACCACAGAAACCTCCCCTGGTCAGACCAATCATTTCCGGCATCGGTTCTGCTTTGGAACCACTATCACAATTTTTTAATGTTTTCTTAGACCATTGGCATGTAAAATGCACACATACATAAAGGACACTAAGGATGTGCTACGCCTTTTGGATGATATACATTTTGACCCACTAACTGACTATCTTGTCTCATTTGATGTGGAATCATACCCAGGATACAGACTTCCCATGTGGCAGTCATCTCAGTGCAGGTGCAGTTTGTAAGTGTCTCTGTCATTGTGCACCAGTAGAGCAGAAGTAGTGGGCAAGACCACAGCATATGCAGTAGGTCGGCGCCAGGGAGATGACATCTTGAGCATTGAGAGGTATTAATATTGAAGTATTTATTGATCTTATCTGGTGAGAAATACGCTCTATGTAGGATATATGTTTGTATGAGGTTAAATCGTGAATTCCGCGGCACATGTGTGGCACAGGTCAGGACACGTTACCATTCCTTGTCGGTCCAGGGTCGACCCCTGTCCTCAGCCCAACGTTCGCGGAGTCTTTGTAGTGGTTTTAACACATGAGTGAGAAGGGCCTGTACCAACCAATGGACCATGTGCGAACCCTCCCCCATTACATGTAGATACTGCAACAGCTGGTGCGTCGATGGCTCATTGGTCAGTTCTCCCCATGCTTGTGTCAGTGTCCGTATGATTGCTGCATGCAGAAGGAACTGGCCAGCCGGCAAGTCATTGTCCACCGACAGGGTCGGGAAAGGCAGCAGGGTACCGTCTGCATATAGGTCCCCCAGCGTTTCTATTTCTGAGTTAGTCCAGGGTGTTAATGTTGCGTCAGTTATAGGGTCTCTGCCTCTGGGTGTCCCAATAAGTGGCAATATTGGGGCATATGGAACCGTGTCTTTTGTGTTGCGCACGTCTCTCATTAACATTGACATAGCATTCTATTCTCACCTTTTCCCCCCTTTGGGATTTTCTGTTTTTAAATGCTACGACCCCTCTTCAACAGGTTTTGGCGCACGTACCATATGGCTAAGAAGCCGGAACAGATGTAGTGAACTTCATATACCCACAGTGGTGAGTCATGCATGCTAGTGTATTACACATCATTCTAGTATGGTAATGTATCTTAATGTATTAACAAATGGGAGGTACGAATTGTGTACTCTTGATACATCTTTGAGAAATCTGTATATATAATGTGACATGTTGTCATTTGTCTCCATCACAGGTTTTGTGTTGAACATACTGAACAGCTAAAAATCTGTGGTTCGGTATTATATCATTTATTTACAACATGTTTTTCTTGTTTTTTTCACATATCACTCACTCATTTATTGGAGTAGCTACCCTGAAGAAAGCAGTGACACAACTTTAGGTTTTTTGGCTGAAACATGTTGGTCTTGTAATACACAGCGGCTTTGAATCTTAGCACCCGCATTACTAGCAATATTCTGTTTTTAATCCTGACAACAGGTAGCTGATTAAAAGTTGCATCATAGCTAGCCCTGTAGCCAGTTTTAATCACTTATATCACAGCACTGCACTTCTTTTAGCCCACCAAGCTCTCATAGGGTTTTAGTACACCCACCCTCCTCCTATCAAAACATCCCTGAGCTCCTCCCTTGCAAAGAGGTGGTTGTAGTCCACGTGGAGACTAGGTCACTCATGCGAGGAGTTATACCCCCATGATGAAGCATGACACCTCTAGTGTGTGAGGGGAAAGGTCCTTAAAAGGGAATTCCCTGGTATGCACCTAAGCACATCAAGTCACATGTTAGACCTCCATATTACTACGGACCAGGGTCTTTATTTGTTACGTGAATATACTTTCATTGTCTGTGCAAACTGTTCTCGTCCTCCATTTTGTCTTATATCAAACCAGAGATGTCCAAAATAGACCACATTTTTCTTTACAATGAATACAGTGAGACATCTGCTCTAGGACTTTCAGAATCCCTTTACAAAATGTGCATCCAGTCATTATTTTAAGGTTCCACCCCTGAGTTGATCAAATATCTTTGCTGAAGTGGTATTTTATAAGTATGAGCGTAAAATCCATTTCGCTCGCTGAATTTGCAGATTTTTGGCAAATTTGCAATCCGCGAATTCTCGCGAATTTGCCGACAATTCGCAAATTCGAGCGCAGCGGATTTTTTTGCTTGGTCGATCTTGACAAATACAATATTGCGGCGCGCGGCGTTCACTTACCGTCATTCAGCGTTTGAAGAGTTGTTTTTCTCCATGTTTGCGTGTGCTGCGCCATTTTGGATCTTGCTGCGTGATCCCGCGGGAGATTGTCGACCGCGATTATGTTATCGCGGCTCGCCACCTTGCACAGCGAGAGTTTGTCATTGCGAGTACGTCATAAAGGCTCAAATCACGTATCGCGGGAGTAAACAATTGCGAACTCGTAGATGCGGCGGGCAGCAACAATCTCGCACTCGCGAAATTGCAAAATTTGCAATTCTGCACAAGAAATCCACCAGCAGGCAGCCTAAACCTTCTGAAAATGATGATTTTTATCAGAATAACACCTCAGGTTGACATTTGCCTGCACTTTTTTTCGCAAGGAGTCCATTTTGGGGGGTGGGAGGAAGGAAGTGCCCCACAGTCTCCAACTTCCTGTTCCTGTCCAGAAGGCTCCTCCCAGTGCTTTGTTCATGTCCTGGTCACTTTGATTTAGATCTTGACCTGGAAGGATTACTTTTTGTGGATGCTGCTGGATATTTGGATTTGAGGCCTTTTTAACTTTCTTTGGATCAGTTTTGGATAAAAAATTTCACAAGTAAGTTGATGCTGTTTGTTTGGGGGCATGGATGGTCTTGGATTGGGGTGATTTTTGTGTGTTTTTCGATTTTTTGGCTGTTGTTGGGGCCTTTTGCCCAGGGGTACTCAGTGGGGCATGGACTGAGTCTTTCTGTGGGGTGTCTTGAAGTTCAACATGATGGAGGGCATGGATGGCATTGGATTGTGGTGATTTTTGTGTGTTTTTTCGATTTTTTTGGCTGTTGTTGGGTCCTTTTGCCCAGGGGTACTCAGTGGGTAATTGACTGAGTCTTTCTGAGGGGTCTCTTTAATGTAAACATCATGGAGGGCATGGATGGCATTGTATTGTAGTGATTTTTGTGTGTTTTTCGATTTTTTAGCTGTTGGTGGGGCCTTTTTCCCAGGGGTACTCAGTGGTGCATGGACTGAGTCTTTCTGTGGGGTGTCTTTGCTTTCAACATGATTGAAGGCATGGATGGCATTGGATTGTGGTGATTTTTGTGTGTTTTTTGATTTTTTGGCTGTTGTTGGGGCCTTTTGCCAAGGGGTACTCAGTGGTGCAAGGACTGAGTCTTTCTGTGGAGTCTTTTTAATGTAAACATCATGGAGGGCATGGATGGCATTGGATTGTGGTAATTTTTGTGTGTTTTTTGATTTTTTGGCTGTTGTTGGGGCCTTTTGCCCAGGGGTACTCAGTGGTGCAAGGACTGAGTCTTTCTGTGGGGTCTCTTTAATGTAAACATCATGGAGGGCATGGATGGCATTGGATTGTGGAGATTTTTGTGTGTTTTTTGATTTTTTGGCTGTTGTTGGGGCCTGTCCATGTGGGTGGGCGCCATTTTGAGGCCTGGTCCATTATGCCCAGGGTACTCTGTCAGTGGTGCATTTCATTGGTCTTTCCATTTTGGGGGGTGGGTATAATAAAAATGCTTACTTGCAAACTATTAATTGAAGCGCTACATATGCAACATTTATTTAACTGATGTTCCTCTGGCTTCGTTTGTTTTCAGGTGCAGAAAGAGGAATCATCAGCCTCATTGTTCCTCATCAGTGCCAGGAACAAGTCCTGCTGCCGTGTGTGCAGCACAACATCATGTGTGGCCACAGATAACTCTGCAACGTGTGCAACTGCGGTCTGCTGTTCTGACATCTGAAAAAGATGGCCCCAAAAAAAGTTGCCCGTAGCTCCTCTAGCAAGAAAGTTGCCAGTAAGGAGCAGAAGAAGCAAGTGGTGCCACTTACCAAGGAGACTGGTGTGCCGACCACCGCATTTCTTTGGGAAAAAAGTACGCCTGCAGCAGCAGCGGGGTCTGCTGGGGACCAAGCTGGGAGTAGCACCTCCGCTCCATTGGGCTCAGTGCCACCACGGCAACTTAGGTCCAAGCCCTTGAGTTCTGCAGAGGCAGCCAGTATAGTTGTTCAATCACCATCGACCAGTGATGTTGGCTCATCACAAGAAAGTAGTAGCATTCCTCAATCAACCCAGGTTGTTGTAACTCATCTGACGAGTGTTCAACAACCACAGCCGCAACAACAACCACAAGTGCTGCAAGTACAAGCCCAAGTATATGTGGAAGGAGAGGAGGCGCAAGGAGAGGCGCAAGCAGAGGTGCATGGAGTGGCACAAGTGCCCACAATAGTTGTTCCTCCTGAAGTAGGGGCACATCAGGAAATCGAAATTCAAGCCAAGGTATCATCTGAGGGAGCCACTCCTCCTGAAAATTCATTTTTTTTTAAAAAGACCTTTATTATTGATATCGCCAACCGTCAGCATAAAGTGGCATTGCATTTCAACAGCACAGTTCACAACACATCGCGAAGGCCCGGTGGGCAAATCTGTAGAGCATTATACACAGCCTGAGTGCCGGCATCCCGGAGGCCCGGCGGCGCAAGGTGATGGAACAAAGCAATATACGCCAGTCTTATCGTACCCTGAAAGGCTGCAGCTGAGCAATGAGACAGTCGGCAATCATACAATTCAAGTGTAGTGGTGCGGTCTTGCAACAACAAGAAAGGGGAAGGAAAGAAAGGGAAAAACCAGAAAGAAACTACCCCTAAACAACCCCAAGGCCCTCCCCGTTTGCTATCGAGTACATTGCTGGAGTCTCTGTTATTCATCCTATGTGAATGATGTCGTGTGAGTCCTAAGTGTGTGTCGCACCCACCCCCCACCCTAGCCGTCTTCTAGTTCTTATCGCACCCAACCCACCCTCCCCGTGTACCGCCTGCGCCCTCCCGAATCCCACTACCTACAAGAAAAGCTTCAGTGCTCCCCCTGCGGCAGTTGTCCCAGGTCTAAATCATTCTCCAACTCCTCAGCCTGAAGTTCGTCTACCTCCGACGAGTCAGTGTCGTCCCCCGCCCTCTTTAGTAGGTGTTCCTTGTAGAGGTCCCAGAAGGATTTCGGCCTGCTCTTGGGCAGCAGCAGCTCGCTGTACAATTCCGTTTGGGTGCAGCAGCATTGGAGGTCCCTAAGCCATCTCGTTTTGGTGGGGAGTGGCCCGCGCATCCAGCACGTTGCCACGACCCTTCTGGCCAACAGCAACGCTACATCCACTACCCTGCGCAACGAAGGGGCCAGTGGTTTGGAGAAGCCCAGCAGTGCGAGCGCTGGGGATCTCCGCAGTGGCTCCCCCAAAATCCCGCCAAGCTCCGCAAAGACCTCCTCCCAGAAGGAGCTCACTCCCGGGCATAGCCAGGCCAAATGAAAGAAGTCAGCGACCCGGGCCCGACAGCGCTCACACTCCGAGGAGCCACGTAAGCCATAGCGGTGTAGCCGCTCAGGGGTATAATATACCCTCTGCAGAAATTTAAAGTGCACTAAACGGTGCCTGCCATTAAGAGAAACTTTACGGGTGTTGGCGCAGCAGTAGCGCCACATAGCGTCATCGATGGGGGCTTGAAGGTCCGCTTCCCACGCCGCTCTAGGGGCAGAGGCAGGTAATGTTTGGTGCGAGGTTCCTAGCTTGTTGACCATAGAGACCAGTTTCGTAGGAGTTTTAGTCTTAATAATATACGTCAATTCAGGGACCTCCTCAGGCTCCTGTAGCGAGGGGCCCAGTATTTCTCGGCAGGCTGATCGGATCCTATGATACTGGAACCTCTGTAGCAGCGAGGGCGCCGGGGTGATAGGGGGGAGTTGTTCCCAGGTTTTCAGGGTACCGTCCAAGAACAAGTCCTCCATATTCTGTACGCCAAGTGCTTTTAGGGCCTCTGTTACCCCTTTCTCATTGAGCGGGTCAAGCCATAGGGCCCAAGCCACCGGCATCTGTGGGGAGTACATCAAGGCACATCCCCGCTCTCTCATCAGTGCGTGCCATGCATGGTTGGTCGCCTTGAGCGTTTCCATCTGTCCGACCGCTCGGTCCGGTGGGAGACAGATCGTGGCCGGCAGGGGGAGTGGGTCAGCGAACAGCCGCTCTAGGATGAGATGTGGTGTACGTGCATCTCCATGGATCCATGAGTGTAAGTGTATCGACTGTGCCACTCGATACTAGCGCTCCAAGTCTGGCGCCCCCAGTCCCCCCATTTCGCATGGGAGTGTCAGTGTCGCCCATTTGACTCGAGGTTGCTTCCCGCCCCAGGCGAGCCTGACTAAGACCTGTGTTATTCGCTTAAAGAAGACCCTCGACAGTACAACCGGAATGTTAACAAAGAGGAAGAGGAACCGGGGAAGCACTATCATCTTCATGAGGGCAATCCTGCCCAACAAGGAGAAGGGGAGTCTGATCCAGACATCCACATCATCCACCAGTTTGTCGAACGCAACCCCGTAGTTGTCGCGGATCAGGATCTCAGGATCCGTGTGTAGGCGGATGCCTAGGTATCGTACCGAGTCGTCAGTCCACTGTAGGGGATATTCCATCTCGAAAGGTCTCGTGACTGGGGTCAGTGGGAAAGCAATGGACTTGTCCCAGTTCACTTTGAGTCCAGAAAGCGCTCCGAAGCGGACCACTTCCCTGAGTATCGAGGTCAAATTGGTTTCTGGGTCCCGGACATACAGTAAGGTGTCATCTGCATATGTCGAGATGCCGATCTTGTAGGTGGGGAAACTGACACCTTCCAGGCTATGGTATTTCCGCATGGCACATGCTAGCGGTTCCGCCACCAGCGCATACAGCAGTGGTGACAAGGGGCATCCCTGTCGGGTACCCCTACTGATGTGTATCGGGTCGGAAACCCTGTCACCCAGGCGCAGACGGGCCGAGGGGTGGTGATAAAGTGCTCCTATCCTTTGCAAGAACGGTTCTCCCAGTCCCAATTTTCGCAACACTCTGATCATGAACGGCCATTCGACGGAGTCGAACGCCTTTTCCATATCCAGGAAAATCGCCAACGCGGGATTCTCCTGTTTAACATGCTGTATCGTACCCAGGACCGTGCGGATGTTATAAGTCAGGTTCCGGCTAGGCACGAAACCAGATTGCTCCGGTGCCACCAGGTCCGGGACCAGTAGAGCCAGTCTGTTGGCTAGCACCTTTGCATACAATTTCGCGTCTACGTTCAGCAAGCTGAGCGGCCTGTACGATCCACAGAGATCCGGAGATTTCCCCGGTTTCGGGATCGTAACCAGCAAGGCCTCCCGCATGGAGGGTGGCATCTCTCCCTCTTCGCAGATGGTGTCAAAGAGGGCAATCAGGTGCGGGAGCAGGAGGTCTTTAAATGCTTTGTAAAAGCCTAACGTGAGACCGTCAGAGCCTGGGGCGCTCCCCGACCGCATGCTTCCCAGTGCATCTAAAATCTCGTCTTCGTGGAAGGGGGCCATAAGAAATTCCCTGTCTGAGTTCTTGAGGAACGGAATTGAGATATAGTCCAGGTAATCGTCAATTTCCGTTTCCGCACCCCCCGCCTTGGAACGATAAAGTTCCGTGTAATAGCGTCGGAACGTCTCCAGTATCTGGTCTTCCTCAACTACCCTGTCGCCTTCCAGGGTCTGCAGTTCTTCTATCACTAAGGGTCTCCGGGAGCCCTTGACCATGCGGGCCAGCAATGCCCCCGGCCTCTCTCCCTCCCCGTAAGCTCGGGCAGTGGCGTACTTGCCCATGTAAAGGACTTCTCTGTCCGCAAGCGCGTTGTATTCCGCCAGCAGGGGCGGGAGCGCCTGTCCTGCGTCGCCTCCAGAATCGGCCAGCTGTCGTTTCTCTAAGGCCGCCAACTTACTTTCTAAGTCGGAGAGGTCCCTCCTAATGGAGCGCAGTACGCTGGAGTGCTTGGATATGGCCATTCCTCTTATATACACTTTGAAGGCTTCCCATACAGTGAAGAAGCTATCAACCGATTTAAGATTGGTGGCGAAATAGCGTTCTATGTCTTCCGCCATCTCCCCGCGAAAGGCGTCGTCTAGCAGAGCATAGGGCGGGAAACGCCAAGTGTAAGGCGGGATCCCCTTCCTGGCGGTGGAAAGACTGATCAGGACTGGGGAATGGTCCGATAGTGTGCGCGGGAGAACTGTACACGAGCTGATGCCGCCAAGCACTGAAGAGGAGGCTAGCCAGTAGTCTATTCTAGTATGTATGTTGTGATAGGCCGAGTAATGCGTGAATCCGCCCTGCATTGGGTGTTTGTCCCGCCACACGTCCACTAGGTTCATCTTTGTCATCTCCGCTCTCATATAGACAGCAGATGCCACTGGCCTTCGAGCAGGGCCAGCAGAACGATCCCTGTCAGGGTCAAATACAAAGTTGAAGTCCCCCCCCATAGCATTTTGGAGTGTGTGTGTGCCCTACATGTGGCCGACAGGGTTGCATAAAACTCCGGATTATCATGATTGGGACCATAAACGTTCACTAATAGCAGATCTAGCCCCCTCCCCGCACACCTAGCAATCACATATCTACCCTCTGTTTCCACATGTATCGGGGTCAGTTTCAATCTCGAGGAGGGGTTAGCCCAGGTAATCACGCCACGCGCGTGAGTGGTGAAGCCCGCTGCCACTATGTTTCCCGCCAACCCTCTAGTCTGCAACATCTTACTTTGAACAGGCAGGTGTGTTTCTTGCAGCAGGGCTACATCCACCTGATGTCTGTGGAGAAAGCTCATAACCTTCCTCAGCTTGCGGTGGTCGTTTAGCCCTCGCACATTCCAGGTCAGCAGGGTTAGTGCGCGTCGGGCCTGTGGGTGCTCAGACACTACAGCAGCCGACATCGCAGATCACAACGTATCATAGTGACACCATAGGCAGGTGGCGTGCCACAGCCCAGGGTACCAGTACCCAAGGCGGCCAGACATTCACTCCATTCACACGCACTCACTCCAAGCCAGATTCTCATAGCAAACCACGGACCCCTCAACTTTCGAACAATAACGAACCCCCCAAACCCGGTTCCAGAACCCGCCCCCCTGTCCCCTCCCCACCCACAGCTGACCTCCCCCAACCCGGCCAGACAGAGCCCCCCACAAATCCCCATCAACTCAAGAACCTCAAAGTGTTAGGCAATACAAGTCCCAACTCCCTGGGGAGTGTCTCGACCAAAAGCACAGGGGCAAAGCGTGCCAAGACTGCATAGAACCACCAACGGTTTCAAAGGTTATCTCCAGTTCTGCACCTCTGCCTAGCCCCAAAGCGGTCCAATCCCTTACACTGAGTTCACCCGTTTCCCCCGTTCCCCTCAAACCCGTCCTCAATGTCAATACTTTGAACGCCTCTTCGGCATTTGTAGTCTGTCCCTGCAAAACAGCTTGCTTCGCGGTGTGGACACTCCTCCCATCTCACATCTAGTGTCCCAAAATGAATCCGATGTACAGCTCACCTTATGGGATCGCACATTATACTTGTGGCAGCATGTTCGACGGCACTACCCGCAGCGGGGAGCAATACATACTGGGTGCACCGCCTCAGTCCTGTTCCTCCAAGTTCGATGCTGCCCCCGTGTCCTCTCCGTGCTGCTGTCGATGTTCCTTACATTCCCTGGCCCACGTTTTCAGCGACTTCTGGAGTTCCTTAGGGTCTGTGAAGAAGTACGATTTCCCGCCAGTGTTAATCCTCAGTTTGGCCGGGTAAAGCATCGCGTAGTCAAGTCCCAACTCGCGGAGCTGTTTCTTATGCGGTATGAACTGACGGCGCTCCTCTTGCACTTTGGCCGTGAAGTCGGGGTACAGCGATATGTTCATGCCTTCCATCTGGAGCTGGCCTTTTTCCCTAGCCAGCCGCAAGGCCGTGTCCCTGTCCCTGTAGTTCAGGAGCTTTGCTATGATGGGTCGGGGAGGCGCGCCAGGTTGAGGTTGAGGGCCCAAAGTGCGATGCGCCCTCTCCACGATGAACATTGGGGAGAAAGCCTCCTCCCCAAGCAGCACTTTCAGCATATTCTCTACGTAGAGCTCCATCTTACCAGTCCGAGTCGATTCCGCTACTCCCGTTATACGAATGTTCGATCTGCGGGAGCGCGCTTCCAAGTCCTCGGCCTTGTCACGGATCACTTGGAGCAGCCTGCCGAATTGCCGACGGTCCTTGTCCCACTCGGTCTGCGCCTCCTCGGCCTCCGTGAGGCGTCGTTCCACCATATCTAGGCGCTCCGCATGTTTGTCTACTCGCTCCACCATGCGGTCCATGCGATACGACAAAGCGTCTATCTTGGAGCCCACCGCCTCGATGCTGTTCTGGATGCCCTTCTCCATCGCCGCCAGCAGGTCCCGAAGTTCTGCAGGTGCCATTGTCGCCGCTGCCCCTTTCGGGGAGGCCTCCGGTGCTGGAGGCTCCGTCCCCTTCGGCCTCCGGCGTTCAAACGAGAGTTTGGCCTACGCCGCATCGTTTTTCCCCATGATGTCTTCCCAGTGGAAGGGGGGGCTCTGTCACTGAGAAACCTCCACTTCGCAGTTTAGGCAGGGCCGCGAGAGTAGTGCTCCGCTCACTCCTTCACCACTCCCAGCTGCCGCACCAGCGTTGGTGGAGCGGGTGGGCCAAAATGGCGGCTATGTCGAGAGCGTCCCCTCCGTTGAGCTTCTTGTGTAGGCCCCCGCAGTCCGCGGATTTTATGCTAACCCCTCCGGGTTTGCGAACGACAGTGTCCTTCCAGCTGTAATGTCGCTGTGCGTGTGCTCCCAGGTGAACCAAGGCGTACACGCGGCCGGCGTGTCTCCCAAGCCCCCGCAGCTCGGGTTCATTCGGCACCGTGCCCGCCCGCTCCGTTGAGGTGTGGCTGAGAGGGGGTGTTGTGGCGTTAGCTCTAGGGTGGTGCGGTGTGGCTGGGGGGGGCCTCTCGTGTGTCCTGGCGGCAGCGCGCCGATTCCAGCACCGCTCGCCCCGTCTCCTCCAGTGTTCGGGGCCGCACGTCGGGTGACGTCGTGCGGTCTGCTCCGTAGGGCAGGCCGCGGCTTCAGGCCTGGTCCGCCACCTCCCTCCTTCGCGGATCGTCTCCGGGTTTTCTCCGCTGCGAACTGCCGCTCCGGACCGCTCAACCGGGTCTGGGAGTACCAGGGGTCACCAGGTACCGAACACAGCTACGCTGGCATGCGATAGGATAGTTTATCAGGATATTTTAGGGGCTTAGGCGAGGAGCCGAAAGCTCACACGTCCGTCATCGACGCTGGCTAGCTCCGCCCATCCCTCCTGAAAATTCATTGTCTTCCAGATCCCCAGCAAGGAAAAGATCAAGGATGGTGTCTACATCTTCTTCAAGCCCCTTTCCTTCTGATGATATGGATCAAAATTGGGAACCACCACTGCTGTCTGAGAGTGAGGCACACCATGATCTGACACAGGTACATAAGCGTAAAAGGAAAGTCTCATAGTTATGGAGTGTCATGATGACGCTGAATACGAAGTGGCGTATACTCCGGCTGATGAAGACTATCAGGACGACGACGCAGTCATCATAAACGTCACTCCAGGCTCAGCGGGCATGCAGCAAACAGACATTTTTACCCTATCCCGAAATGCTGCTGAGCGTGATGTTGGCGACGTGGCAATGGGACCACCACCAATGCAGTTAACTAGTGCACCAACACCTACAGCTTCCATATTTTCTCGCCAGAAGGGACCTCCATCCACCTCAACCTCCATTTCCTCAATTAGTGGTGCTGTAAGTGCACAACGTAGTACATTTCGGCAACACATCCTCCACTTCATCTAGCATTAGCATTCCCAGTATCACCTCCTCCTCCCCCCGCAGACATTTAGTGTTAGCCCAACAAGGGAAAACATAGCCATTTGTACCATTTGTAAGGTTGGAGTTAGTCGTGCTGGGCTTGGTACCAACTATGGACCTGGAGGCCAGAGAGGTCATCTTCAGAGACAGCACACTGTCAAATGGCATGCCCACCTAAAGTAGATCAAGGCAGCCCGAATTGCAAGTCAACAAATTGTAGAATGTGCACACATTTCAACCATTCTTTTAAGGCCCAGAAGCAGCTGAGGTGCCTGCAATATGAACATAAAGTGCCAGTGAAAGCACTCATCCAGGAGGTGGTAACACGTTGGAACTCAACCTTCTACATGCTTGAGCGTCTGTATGAGCAGTATGCGGTAGTCGATCAGTATTTCTTTACACTGGGTACACCTATAATTGACCTGAGGATACAGGTGGAGCAATGGCAGCTAGTTAAAAGCCTGACAGACATGCTTCGTCCTTTTGAGGTCTTCACACGTGCAGTCAGCAGGGAGGAGTGTAATTTGGGATAAGTTATCCCATTGTTGCGCATGCTAGAGCACCAACTGAAGGCGGTGTCTTCTACATTTCAAACAGATGGAAAGCAAGAAGCATTTGAGTTGGCGGAGAAGTTATTACAGTGCCTACTTTGCGATGAACGTCTTCAAAAGATCCACACAGAACAGCATTACATTTCTGCTACTATTCTTGATCCACGGGACAAAAAGGCAGAGGCAGGCAGAGTGTTCTTTCCTTTTGATGACGCAGATGTTACAAAGTACAAACATTGGCTAGCTGTGTCAGCCACTCGGTTTGAAAGAGCATGGCAGGAAATTGAAGGAAAAGGCAGTACATCAGCATCAGCAGGCCTTCCGTCAAAAAAATCCACTTCTGCATCTGTGGCTGTGGCAGAAGTGAGTGAGTTTCCCTCTCAGCCGTTAACGACATCAGCAACCGTATCAACTGCACTAGACACAACAGTAACATTGTGTGAAGAAGAGGATTGGCTAACTCCGCTTGGGTTTGCTTCTCAAAAGGTCCCAGAAAAAAGTAAGCAAAGTGGAGGAACCCTGGAGAACCTTGAGTCGATGGTGCAGGACTATCTGAATGACTCAACAAAGGTCTATGTTCATGATGACCCATTGGCGTATTGGAATGGGAAAATAGATGTGTGGCCAGAAATCACCAACCTGGCTATAAATGACTTGTCTTGTCCACTCACAAGCGTGTCTTCTGAACGTGTTTCCAGTGCTGCTGGTGGCATTGTAACTTCCAAAAGGACCCGCCTCTCGCCCACAAATGTGGAGAGGTTAACAATGATCAAGATGAATCAGCACCTCATACCACCAGATTACAAAATACAAGAATGCACGCAGGAAGAAGACTAGGAGGACACCAACTTAGATGACGGAAGTTCTTGTTAACTGACCTACTCCCGTCTGAATTTGCAGAATTTGAGGACGAGCTCTTCTTCCCTGACACCGAGCCCTGAAAATGAGTCAATGAATCACTAACTTTCTTCTTCGTCCTTATTAACTTTTATTCCTGTGTGTCTGTCTTTCTTTGTTTTGCAAAATCTATATAAAGAAAACTTTAATCACCTAAGCACAATAACAAGCCCATCAGAAGAACTGTCTTCACTTATTTGCATATTGATTTGAAGGTGCCGCAGTCTGCATTCCTCAGGTTCACAAGTTCACAAGAACATGCTCCTCTATCCTCCTCCTCCAGACTCCTATTTCCCTCGAAGCAGATGGCTGGATTACGCCCAATGAACAAAGACTCTGCACTTGTGGGGGTGTTTCACTTCTTTGCGGGTGAGTTGACGGGTCTGGGGCATTGCTGTGAAGGTCTAATACCGGATAAAAGTGATTTGGAGAAAATCGGAGCAGAAAAAGTTTTTGCGCTTTTGATCACTTGGCTGTCTTTGGGGTGCTGTTTGGGGAGCTTCCAGGTTTTTGTGCATGGGTTTTGGGGTCTGGGAGCACTGCTGGCACAGTCTAATGTTGATTGCATTTTGTTTTTCAGGAAATCCATGGTGGAAAACGGGAGTTAGGGCCTAGCTGCACAGCGTATTTGGACTGAATTGAAGGTAGGCCCATTTTTGCTTTTTGCCTGATTGGGTGTGTTCTGCTTTTTTGCGGGTGGCTGCAGGGGTCTGGGGGCATAGCTCGGAAGGTCTAATATCGGAATCAAGTGTTTTGGACCAAATCCATGGTGAAAAGGTTTTTGCGTTTTTGTTCACTTGTCTGTTTTTGGGGGGCTTCCAGGTTTTTGTGGGTGGGTTTTGGGTTCTGGGAGCACTGCTGGCACCGTCTAATGCTGATTGCATTTGTTTTACAGGAAATCCATGGTGGAAAAGGGGAGTTAGGGCCTAGCTGTACAGCGTATTTGGACTGAAATGAAGGTAGGCCCATTTTTGCTTTTTGCCTGTTTGGGGGTGTTCTGCTTGTTTGCGGGTGGCTGCAGGGGTCAGGGGGCATAGCTTGGAAGGTCTAATATCGGAATCAAGTGTTTTGGACCAAATCCATGGTGAAAAGGTTTTTGCGTTTTTGCTCACTTGTCTGTCTTTGGGGGCTTTCAGGTTTTTGTGGGTGGGTTTTGGGGTCGGGGAGCACTGCAGGCACAGTCTAATATTGATTGCATTTGTTTTACAGGAAATCCATGGTGGAAAAGGGGAGTTGGGGACTAGCTGCAGAGCGCATTTGGACTGAATTCCAGGTAGGCCCAAAGTTTTCTAAATGTGGCTCTTCCCGGGATTTGCCTTTTGGCTTGTTGGGGGTGTTAAACTTGTTTTCGCCCGGGTTGACAGTTCTGGGGCCATTGCTGGGAAGGTCTAATACCCGAAAGAAAGTGTTTTGGAGACAATCCTTGTGGAAAAAGTTTTGCATTTTCCGAGATTTCGCTCACTCTACCGTTTCTGGGGGGCTGTTTGTGGGGGTTCCTGGTGTTTTTGGGGGGGATTTGCGAGTCTAGGAGCAGTGCTCGGTATGGATACTTTTCCTTGCTTGCAAGTGGTTTGAATACAATCCATAGTGGGTAAGGGGGAATTTGGGCGTACTTTACTTTCAAAGTACGTTTTGTCATCATTTTCTACTAGGCCTCTTTTTTGGAGATCTGATTGGGGGTCTTCTACATTTTTGCAACTGGGTTTAGTAAGGGTCTGGCAGCACTGCTGGGAGGGTCTAATTTTGTTCTAAAACACCGTTTACAGTACACCTAGTTTTAGGGGAAAGATCCGCTAAATTAATTCACCCATACTTATTTATCCTTCAAAAGGAGACTCAGACAGAGTACGCACTTTCAAAAATATTGAACTGTCTATTAGGAAACTCAAAGTGTGACTTTTTGCACTACACAGCGTAAATGTAAATGTAAATGTAAATGTTTTTTTACTTGTATAGCGCACAGCTACTCGCAGTGGGTTTCCCGGCGCTTGTACGAATACCGCAAGGGAACCCTTCCTGGCTTTCCCTGTGAAGTGGCCACTCCTGGGCACCCGATGGTGCAGACCAAGCATCCCTTGCGTTATGGGGGCTGTTGTTGAGACTAAGCAAGCTATTGCCCAGAGTTGCATCGTGGGACCCATGATCAGAATAGGCACTGAGGCAAGAATATCCGGTCAGGGGAATTAATGAGCCTGAGACCCGCCGGGGCAGGAATCGAACCCTGGTCCCTGACCAGAGCTCTGCATCGAGGTCTGCCTGCTCTAACCATTGAGCCACACTTTTCCATATACCTTATATTTATTTGTCAGAGGTGTTCTAATATCACTTCCTGTTTTTCCATCAATAATTACAGGCCGGGTTTCAGCCTGTGCAATGGGAAAAAAAGGATGAAGTCAGGCTTCAAATTAGCGATCCGTAATTCAGCATCCGCCAGGCAGGCAGTCGACAGGGTGTCTTCTAGTCACCAACATTGATGGACGGAGCGTCAGATGGAATAGAGGAGTCCCGCTAATAAGAGGAATGGTTGGATGCATGCAACTTACCAAATTCAACAGGACAACTACAACAACATACAGATACAGTATCCGTACTTTTCTAATTATCTTTTAAGTAATGTTATTGCTGTGAGCTTCTATGAGTGTCCCTCTGCATTTCTTTGATCTCTGCTTCTGAATTCATCCCTACAGCCATTGTATAGGTTTTACTTCTGCTATTTTTCAAACATAATTTAATGTACAAAGTGTTTCTCTGAGTGCAGAGATAGGCAAGTGAAAACACATAATTATTACTGCAGCCCTGTACTGTCGCATTCTTTCATTCACGGTTGTCGAAAGTACTACTTACTTTTCAGTAACCATGCATGCAGTAGTGCATGCACTTCCTTTATGTCACTTAAAAGATTTATGGATAGCTTTGTACCCAAAGATTTGTTTATCTTCAATTATTGTTTGTCCATGCTGTGCTTTTTTTTCTTCTCTCAATAAAACTTTCCCAAAAACCCCCATTCCCATCCATTTTCCAAACCCTAACCCTCTTCCCCCAGGCTGTGTGGTTTTGATTGATGCGTGACTAAATGACAGCAATAATTCCACACACTTGCTGGGGAGGATAAGGTCATAGCAACAGGCTGGTGAAGGAATCCGAGGATGTATTCTTACTCAGCTTGACACAGAGCCATGACTATTGGCAAATGAAAGTAGTTTTTCATGTGCGCCATCAACTTGATTGATCATCAAGAACATCCTCCTCCTAGACGTGGCAAAGTGGAGAAGTGTGGCTCACTGGTTAGAGCAGGCAGACCCTGAAGCAGAGGTCAGACCCGGGACCAGGGTTCAATTCCCGACGCGGCAGGGTCTTGAGCTCAAATGTCCACAGACTCGATAATTCTCGCTTCGGTGCCTGACCTAATCATGGGTTCACACTCTGCAACTCTGGGCATTAAGCTTGCTTAATCTCCACAACGGCCCCCCGCGGCGGGATGCCTGGCTTTCACATTGGGGATGCCCGTTAGGGGCTATCTCACAGGGAAAAGCCAGGACGGGTTCCCAAGGCAAGCGCCGAGATGCCTCCGGGTAGTCGAGCGCTATATAAGAACATACAAAAAAAAAAAAAATGATTACGCTGCTGTGTCCTTCACCTTCAGTACTATTTCTTGTAGTAGTAGCCAATGTCAAAGAATTTCAACGCGAGTAGTAGTTATACTTCCAATACTTTACCATTTGTTAGGCTACATTGTGGCACTGTTCTAGTGTACTGTCACCTGCTATATTCTCAATGGTACCGTTCTAATGCTACGGTAAGGACAAACAAGGTTTCATTTTCTTTTTTTTCATATGCTGCAACTGCCACTGTGTAACACCACTAGTACCACTGCAATGATGACATTTCATCCGCCCAGGATTGCCAACCTTAATCGCCGTTTCCCGTGCAGCCAGCCCTGTGCCTAGCCCTATTTCCAAACACAAATTACAGGTAAGATAAGCGTTTGGGGGGAGGTAGTATAATGGAGTATTAGGAGAGACAAGAGACTGACGGTAGTACTAGTAAATTCCTAGGACTATTGAATTCACTTACTCTGTGAGAGGCACTTAGTTTTGAAAACATTTGGGCAATCACTTACACAACTTGAATCAAGAAGCCACTTAAGTTTCAGGAAAACAAACTTACTGTTAAACCCCCACCCACTGGCCTAAAAGCAGTAAAAAAAACACGTATGCTAAGATAAAGTTTAAAGTATATTTATATTCCTAACATAAATATTCTCCTGCAAGACCCAACCCACCCCCACCCCTAACCCCAACGAATGTCCATGAAAAGTCCAAAAAACCCAACTCCCAATTTCCACCCCCAGAAGTCTTTAAAAAAGGGGCAAGGGACAGTCTCTTCCTACTGCTGGCTGCTGTTCACTTTTTGGGCCAGGTCAGCATGCTCCTTGTGGAGGGTCTCGAGCAGGGTTTTGGTGTTTAACAGCTCCTGCTCAAGGTAGGACACCCTGAGTGAAAGGCAGTGCAACCTTTTTTTGGTACTGCTGTGGGGGGCAGCTGATTTTTTTGCTGCTCGGCGGTGGCGGGTGGCTGCGGTACCCTGGCTCCGTACCGCTGGAGACCTGCTGCGCTGACTGGCTGACCCAGGGAGCACGGAGGAGGATGCAGGTGTCGCCGTGGATGTTGTCGACGTATTCTGCGTGTCCTCCTCCTGCTGGGCCACCAGCCGCCGATATTCGGCGACAGTTGCCTCCAGCCTCCGTTGCCGGGCCCTTTTAGCCAGCTCCTTCTATGTTGGTTTGGAAGGAGCATCTATATGAAGAAAGAAAGACATAGTCTGACACCAATGCTCTTTAAGATTAATACAAAATGATTCAGCAGAAAGTTGTGTCACAGTAGAACTAGCAACTTGCAAGCGCAGTACATAACTATTGTGGCCAGTATCTATCTAACCTCCCACTTCTTCATCCTTGCTCTAACATTAGAGGGAGTTTAAGGAATCAATTCTACGAGCACTATGGACTCACTCCATTAGAGTTGACTAAGACAGTATACCAGTCTTATTCTTCTTCTTCTCTCTTGTTTACCAAAATTGGTACGTTAACTTCTGCAAGCCGGCATAATGCCAGCACAGTCAACTTGCACCCGAGAAAAACAGACGCTTGCCATGATGAGTGAGACAGACTTGCGTTACTGTACCAGTCCAGTACATGCTGGTGGTGATGCTATTTCTTTTCTATTACGGGTGGCACTGAGAATACTCTGTTACAAGGGATTCTGCTTAATTAATTTAACTTTCACCCTACAGTGCCAATGAATACTAAAAAAGGAAAATGAACAAGATAAATAATCTGATTATCTATCACTGCACATGGTATGTATTTGCTTACATATGGGATGACTTTAGGTGCTTTGCTTTTTATTGAGTGAACAGTGATACATCCACACATGAATGACCGAGTTCTACTAAACTTATTAACAGAGGTAGTGAGTGGCCATCGTAATAGCCGGATATATGATGTGCTTGCAATACAAACTACTGCTACTATTTATGGTATTATTCGGACAAAATTACAACTTCTTTTCCTTGCCTTTCCTACACTGAGACGGACGTGCGGGTGCGGTGTTACATGCTCTTCAAAGTAACACTTAGTTCATCCAGTGACCTTCTACTCTCTCTAGAAACACATATGCTATCTAAGAGTCAGATAGTACCATGATCAAGGCATCCATCCATTCAAACTATATGTCAATGATTCTTCTTCATGTCTCTCATCAGGACAAACCTTACGTTTTCTCACGGGAAAATAGCCTTTTCATTTTATTTGGGAAACCGCAAGGCATACATCCGTGCTTGACTTGCATTTAAATTTTAACCAAAGCATATATTGCGCACACATACAGTTTCTTTTTCACCCACCCAAGCTGTTCTCCTTCCACCCATCCTTGCTTCATCCTTCACCCAGCATAGCATCATATTCCTTCCCAGCCACCTCCGGCACCAATCAAACATGTATCATTCTTCTTTGTCAGTCATCATTACTTTTAACTTGCTCGTCCTTCCACACTTACTTATACCCTTCTTTTGCTTTTTGTTCATCCCATCCTTCAAGTTCATCTCAGATCCGATTTGGATTCTCGAAAAAAAATTCACAGCTGAGTTGAAGTAAATGTAGAGGAGGCTACTACCTGGTTGATAAAAACTTTGTTCTAATTTTGAAAGTCTGCTTACCAGTATAGTAACTTAACTGTAGAACATATATACTACACCGGTGCAGAGAGCACACTCTGCAGTCTGCAATCTCAATAAGTAAGGAATATAGGAGCTTACCACTGCCCGGCACTACTGTGGCAACCCGCACAGCAGTTTCCTCCGGCACTTGCACCGCCTCCTCACCAGAAGTGTCCTCCTCCACCTCCGCGCTGGGCCCAGCACCAGATGTTCCACCTACAAAGTACATTTGAGAATGTTAGATGTCATAGACATACACCACTCACTAGTATTTTGTCTAGGAATAAAGAAATGTGAATACAGAAACCAATCTAATAATTTGTGACTGTCAACTCTAAAGTAAAAATGTCCCTTTTTCCAGGGAAGGGTGTTGTCTTGCTGCACTTTCGCACAACTTATGAATGCTTACTTTTTAACACGCACCATTTTCCTCATAACAGACAGAAGCTTCACTTTTAAGAACAAATCATCATCACTAGGACGGAGTGACCAACAATTTAGCACCAAAAAGAAAAATTAAAGTTCAAACCAGGTGAGGGCTCGGCTCGCCTACAATAAATGTGTGAAATAAATCACTATAAGCACTTTTCCATTTTTAATCAACCGTTTATGTTTTATGACAAGCTTGATTTTAATAAATATTTTTACTTTTAATAAAGCTTTAAAACTTAAATAGACTCTGTGGTTTTTGGTCAAGAGTGAATGAGCAAAAGGTTTTGCAATTTGCCAGCATGAGTCCGTGCCTCTGGCACTTCTGGACTCTGACTCCGTACTCTTGTCCTGCGTTGGATAATCATCATTGGGTATCAATCATCGAAGAATTCGGGAGCTAAATGACTCTGCCACACTATCTAGTCAGTAAGGAGATTGGGGGTTCTTCAAAGTCTGATATCAGTGAGGTATGTGGAAAGTCTACCTGCGCCTATTATAATTGATAAACAATGCACTATTTAGTGTCCATAGTTCTGTTTGTGCAGATTTGTGTTTGCAACAGTAGTAGTATGGATTGTCCTCCTATCCAAACCAAAAGTAGTATCTTATTCTTTCTTGGTGGCCATTCACCTTTTATTGTTGGTAATTGTCAAAGCATAAACATTTAGAAGACTTGAAAATACATTATGGACAATCCCAGAGGACTGCACTAAGTGCATAGAGCTATTGCTGACTAGAATGGGAGTTTCGTTTACCACCTTTTGCCAAATGTGCAATCTTAGTTAGCTACACAGACAGACTAATAAGAATAATCTAGTAATACCACAGGGAGTCATATTCGAGGCAGGATAAGAATTTAGATACAGTCTACAAGAAGATCAAAGACGATTTAGAAAAAATCTAATTAAGAACGCTAGGAAAAAATAGGTACTCTATATTAAAATTAAAACTTACCGGGGCCAGCAAAGGAGCCCTCGTCTGACCAATCCTGGCCTTGTACAGCAGCAGCAGCCGATACCCCCTCCTCATCTGTCCTCTTGCCCCTGGGGGGGAGCTGATGTACAACATGAAAGAAAGAAAGACCCGAAAACATGGATGATTGTTGTCAACCAAATGAAACATTTCAAAAGAACAATAACAAAATATTTTGACGAAATAGCAAATAGACAACTATTCCACGGGATATATTGACTTATCTCATGTGGTCTACCATGATATTAGTATTGCTTGATTTGAGGACGGTCGACTTGGAAAGTTATGTAACTCACTAAACAAACTACTAAAAAGGTTCGCCAAATACTGGCAGGCAGCAGTCCGCAGCACGCGAAGTGACAGACAAACTCCA
Organism: Lissotriton vulgaris; assembly: GCF_964263255.1. Lineage (NCBI taxonomy): Eukaryota > Metazoa > Chordata > Amphibia > Caudata > Salamandridae > Lissotriton > Lissotriton vulgaris. The sequence goes on from NW_028241537.1 coordinate 662,291, forward strand.
TTGTGATTGCAGATCAGTGACAACACTAAAAAGTTTCCTACTACATTAACCAGTCATTAAAATACTCAAACTATCAATCTACCACCACTATTTCTTCTTATTGCCAGGTGTACAAAGGAAGGACTGGACTTGACTCTGTAGGGGCAGATTTACAAGCCCCTTGCGGCACTTTTGCTCCATTGTTGCATGACTTTTGTGACGCAGCATCAGAACAAAAGAGGCGCCATGGTGCGGCGTACATTAACAACGTGACTCATATGGGAGATGCATCACGTTGTAAAGCCCTGCGCCTTCAGGGGGCGTTTTGCGCAAGGGAGGGCATTCCGGCGCAGGAACGCATCCTAAAAGTGGCTGAGGGAAATCTACAAGATTTCAGTCAGTCACTTTTAGGACAATGATGCGTCACTCAAACCCTGCGCCTGCTTGAAGCAGACGTACGGCTTGACGCAGCATTGGGGAGATAGGGCACCCCAGAGCATTGCTGGAGCTGTGCCATCGTTGCGACGCAACTCCAGCAATGCGCCACCTTTACGGCGCAGATGCGTAATGCTTCGGTGACGTTTTGGGCCCATGGTGCGCCGCATTGTAAACACGGCGCACCATGGATGGTGGTGGCATGGTGCACAATTACTGGTGCATCCGTGCTACTTTGAGGGATGCGCCGGTAATTGCAAATCTGCCCCTTAGTGTCTAGCATTACGCAGTTCTGTAAACTACACTCATACATAATTTCTCAGGCCAATGAAATGAACACAAAATCGAAAACAAATAAGCATAGTAGTAACCCTACTGAGAAGGAGAGCAGTGCACCTGAAATGCAAAGAATATTTTGAAATATAATTTACTTACAATGTAATCGGCAGCATTGTTGCTCTTCGTAAAAAACAAAAATGTGCAATATTATAACACACAGAGCAGGAGAAAACAAAGTAGTGATTAAATAGCTACTACTACTCACCAAGCCCGGGGATCTTGATGGCGAGCAGGTCGAGCAAGTCACGTTACCGGTCCAGGAGATCCGTCCAACGGTGGGTGGCCTGGTTGTAGGTGCGCCGGACCCGAGAGTGAGATTACATGGCACGGCACACCTTCTCCCACCGCTTCCGGCGCTCCCGGAGCCCGTAGCCGCTTGCGATCTTGCCGCCTGCCATGATGGTCCTGGGGAGGCGGCGCTGTACATAGAAAACTAATGTGGCCACCTCCTCCGCGCTAAAAATCTCTTGTGGCATCACTAGCTCCCCCCTCAAACGCCCGCACGGGAGCCGGGCACAGGGTGCGGGACCCTTCCCCTTCTCAGGCTGCTTCCTAGCTCCCTTTACCATGGTCTGGGCAGAAAGGAAGGTAAATAATAAATAAGACATAGAATAGGGAAGAAGAAAAGAAAAGAGTTTAAAAAAGTAGTTAAAAATTAATCAAAAGTAGCAGAAAGCACAAAAATATAGAGCTAGAATAATAGAGGGATAGATAATTAGTAAAATAGATTAAAAAAAAATTAAAACAAGCAAAGGATGGCAGAGATTGAGAGAGGATACAGAAAGCATACCCAGAACCATAGCAATGAATGAAAAACAAGATGGCCGCGCCTGGTGACCACCGCATGGGTAAGTTTGCACGAGATTTTCCCCGCGATCACACGCGAACTTGTACTAGCGAGCCGCACACTTTGCGAGATTACACATAGCGTCCGGAAACGGAAATACGTCAAGCAAACAAGATGGCCGCGCCCATGTACGATCGCTAGGGTAACTTGGCGTCATTGCGCTACCAGCGGCTTGCGAAAACGCAAAAAAACACGCAAACTAACACGCCGCAAAAAACAAATCGCATATTCGCACAAATTTGCGGCTTCCGAATTCGATCTCGCGCAAATTCGCGCCCCGGGAATCCCGCGAAATTGCAGAAAAACGATTTTGGCAAAACTGAAAGCACTCAGCAGGTGCAAAATTTCAAGCTCATCATTAGTAACTATTCCCTGTAGTGCTTCCTGAGGGCCCCCTCCAGAGTTCAGTTACCTACTTGCAACTATTCTATGACCCTGCTCTGACCCTCACAGCAGGCTCAGAGAATAGCTACAAGTATGCCACAAAGGTCCTGTTAAAAAAAATTACACTGCAACAGAAAGCAATTACAGATAAGGAACCAGGTGCCAGACTGGAAGTTCAAATTCAGTGACACATTAATCAACCCCTAATTCATTAATGTCAGTTGAGGCAGGGCAGGTGTTCTAACGAATTTTGCAAAACTGAAAGCACTTAGCAGGTGCAAAAGTTCAAGCTCATCATTAATCAGGAAGTAAGGAAGCAGGTGCCAGCTCAAATTCAGTGACAAATTAATCAGCCCCAAATTAATTCATGTCAGTTGAAGCAGGGCAGGTGTGCTTTTCCCCCCATAATCTACAGTGATGAACCAGAGGGTGGCAGTGATGTACCAGAGGGTGGCATGGGTGAACCAGAGGGTGGCAGTGGTGAAACAGGGGGTGCTGTGATGAACCCGACGTAGAAACGCGACATGGTCGCGACCGTTGCGACCCGACAAGTAAGTTCGGGTTTGCGAACTGGTACAAAACCCTCGCGAACTGGCAGAAACCCTTGCAAACACAAAAAAAAGAAAAAATCCGCGAATTCGCGAAATTTCGCTGATCTTTCTGATTGCGAATTCGTGAATTCGCAAATTTGCTGATCGCGAATTCGCAAAATTCACCCATGCTTAGTAGTTTAGTGGTAGCCCAGGACCACACAGATTGTTCATCCAATTCTAGTGCCTATCAAAAGTACCAAAAATAGCACTATTTTCACTTACAAATAATGTTGATTCTATCTAAAATCTTGCATACTTAAATTCCATGCTGTGTCACAAAGTGTGTCCTATATATTCATTAAATCAGGCATCAAAGACTGACTGTTGCCTTTAATCTCTGATTTTCACCTCTCATGTTTCCTTTCAATAGGTACTCTTCTCTCTTTCCCATCATATGCATTGCTTTTCTCTGAGGGCACAACCTTTCTAGCTCACTTCCAAGTTTACCTTAATGTCTATTAATACATTCTGCAATTTGCACAAAACTTATTTCGCAAATCGTAATCTCTCCTTTTTAAAGCCATATCCCTGTAATCTAACAATAACTAGCTCCCTCTAGCTCATCTATCAATCCCACCAAACATCAGCATGAACTCATACACCTTCCCCACCCCATTCCACCACTAATGATACCACATAAATCCTATTAATTCAATTTAAGGCAAAGAGACTAACCAGAAAATGTAGGTTCATGTCTGCTGTAAAGCTCTTCAATGCATCGTCAGACGTAGTAAGAAGTATATAAATGCCATTACAATTACAATTAAAATTACAACTGTACAAGTCATTACAATTTATTTTGCTAATCCCTACATTTCCCATAGGATAAGATTAGGGGGCATATGTATCAAGCCATTTTGAGGTCGCAAACACTGCTAATCTGAAAAAAACAGTGTTTGCGATCGCAAAATAGACTTGCCCTATGTATATTATAGGTTCGCAGTGCAAAATAGGTATTCGCAAAATTTGCGAATTCCGATTTTGCGAGGCCCAAAATTTAGCAAATAATTTTTGCAAAATCGCTATTACCAACACGCTATTTGCGATATTCGCAAATAGAGTAATCACAAGTTGCGAATTTGCAACGAAATGTATAAAAAAACACAAACTGCGAATTCCTAGAATTCACAATTTTGCACATCGATTTTACCACCAACTCAAGGCAGGTGGTTACCAGGTGCAACCTATTTAAACAAGCCCACAATGCAGGGACTTCCACAATGGCAGCACTGTATGAGATAGCCAGGAGGATGCAAATTCGAGCTGCAGCACAGAGAAGGAGGCAACAGGAACAGATCTTCAGAGTGCGCATCACACTGTTCCAGCAGACTGACGAGGAGATTCATGAGAATTACAGTCTAGACTCAGTTACCAATATGGACTTGATAGATGAGCTAAAACCCTTGCTTGAACACCCAACACACAGAACTCAACCCATTCCAACCCATGTGCAGGTCTTGTGTTCACTGACGTACTGGCATCAGGGAGTTTCCAGGAGGTCATAGCAGCAGCAGGAAGGGTCTCACCGAGTTGCCTGTCGCGCTTCTTCCATGCATTCTTAGATGCAATGGTACAGAGGCTACATCATCACATCCAATTCCCCAGTACACAACAGGCATTACTGCAAACAAAATAGGACTACTACCAGATTTCCCAATTTCCCCATGTCATTGGCTGCACAGATGGAACCCATGTAGCCCTCTCACCCCCATCAAACAATGAGTATGTATTCAGTAATCGCAAATCTTATCATTCACTCAACATACAGGTCATCTGCAATGCTAAATATATCATCAACAATTTTGTTGCAAAATACCCTGGCAGTGCACACAACTTCTTTATATTTGAACACAGTGAGATATATAGACGTCTCACTGGTGGTGATTCTGGCAAGGGCTACCTGCTAGGTAAATGCATGTCTAACACACTAACATACAGTTAAGGTCTGAAGTGAGAGGACAGTGAATAACCTCATGTCTTTCATCCTGTAGGAGACAGTGCATATGCCGTGCGAGATTTCATCCTATCACCATACCTCAATCCAGCCAATGCAAGGGAGCGAAGATATAATCGCGTATACAAATCTGCACGCTGCATAATTGAGAGGACCTTTGGGATACTAAAGAGCTGGTTCCACTGCCTGCATAAAAGCGGAGGAGCGCCACAATACAGCCCAGATACCTGCTGCAAGATTGTGGCTACTTGTGCCATGATCCACATCATAGCAACTACAAAATGCTTTCTAGTTGAACATACTGATACAAATTCATCTGAGGATGAGGGCCCAGGTCCACGTTGCAGACCAGCAGGTAGTGTAGGGGCAATTTCCGGCCGACAGAGACGTGATGAGATAACACAAAACTATTTCTAGGTGAGTAATGATGACACAGTGCAAAAGATGATTTGTGCTTGACTGTATTTTATTAATAATTTAGCTGCAGGTAAATATCAGTCACACAGACTAAACACACACTTTATGTGTGTCACAATATGTTGCACATGATATGCCCACAGTGCATGGATGAAGGCAAAACAAAAGTCCACATGCAATGGGCTACTTTACCCATTGGCATTCTGCTGTGGTGACAGTTTATTTTTTGCATGCACGTCCTGCTGTCTCATGCTCAGGGTGCTGGCTGCTCTCCCTTTAGGAACCCGGTGTTGTTCCCTGCCTCACAATGTGCCATCTGTGTTCGGCAATTGGTGGGGTGATTCGGCTTCTCCTTGATAGCTCCTCACTATCCTCTGAGCCCAGGAGTCATGTGCCACCTATGGTAGCTGTCTCATCTGTTCTACAGCATTTGTCACTTTGGCCTCATCCTGGCTGCAGTGTGCCAATTCAACGCGGATGCTTACTGAGCTGCATTATAGCAGAGAAGTCGCCTCACACAGGGGGTTGACTGCCTTGCTGCAAATGTCCAGATGGCTGCCTGGTCTCCCTTCATGGTGGTGCACAGTTCTTCAATTGTGCCCGGTCATTTCTCTCATGCCCTCCTTCATGTCACTCAGGTTATGGTTCACAGACACCAGCTGCCTGTGTATTGACCTAATTGATCTCATTTGCTGACGCTGTACCTTTACCATGGTGCCCTCCAGTGCAGAAAACACTGTCTGATCCTCAACAGCAGCTGCGCTGGTGGTTACCCTTGGCCTGTGTCTCCTGCATGTTTCTTACCTACAGTGCACAAGGGGCTGATCGTGGACCTGTTCTGCATGCTGCCCATGGTCTGGCTGGTCCTCATCCCCTGTGGACTCTGATTCTCCCTCTAACAGTGGAAGTGGAGGCATAATACGGCACTGTCTCCATGGGACAGGTGTTGCAGTGTAGTTTGCTCTGTGTTCTCTTGCCCTGCCTGGTCCTCTGTATGTGCTGCCCCCTTAGCTCCTGAACTGTCATCTGTGTTTCAGGTTGAACCGTAAATGAAAAGGCACATTTTAATTGTGTGTTCTGCTTCACATTGTTCACTGAATAAAGTTTTCTGATTTTGAGTTAGCTAAGTACTTTCTAGCGTTTTTTTGCCTTTACTGATTGGTATATCTCATTCCTCCACTGTATGATGCTTGTGACTACCTCTCCCATGATGCATTTCTGGGTGTGATGCACAAAGTGTAATAGAGTTGAATGTTTACTTTGTAGTTGGTGTATTCCTGTGTGTGATTGAGATGGTAATGTGTCATGGATGATTTGGCATGCATCTTACCTTGTCTGGTGTTGGGAGGATCAGAGCTGTTGATGTCAGTCACATAACTGGCACTCTCCGGCTATAAAGTGGACTCCAACAACTCCTCAAGGGGCATAGATTCAGTTTCAGTGGATTTTCCCCCACCAATTTTCTTTGCCTCTGACAGCCTTCTTGCCACATTGTCCTCGGAACTGGACCGCATATTCTACCAGTGATTCTACCAGTGCTTGCGCAGGTCAGCAACAGTGCGCTGGGTCACACCGATGGCATTGACCTTTGCCTGGATGTCCAGCCATAATTTTCTTTTTTGTGACTCTGGCACTTGGAGTGATTTTCTGCCAAAAAGCAACTCATTGCTAAGGACCATTTCTTCTATGCGCATCTCCTGCTCCCTCTCACTGAACTTCTGCTTCTGCTTCCTCCCAGCCTCCTCCTTATCCTTCTCTTTCTCCCGGTGATCCATTTGATTTGGTGGAGTTGCAGTACAAAGTGGTTTGCTTCTCCTCCCAGCTTCTGACACAGCCTCAGGCAATGAGGAACACCATGGGAGCCACGCTTCCTGGGTCTGATGTCAGTAAGCTGCACCTAAATTGCAGATTCTCTAATTTTGCGATTCCTTATTTGCGAATTCGCAATTAAGGAATCGCTAATACCAAGTTTGCAACCATTTTCTGCAATTTTTTGGTAATCGCAAAAAGCTTGCAATTTTTTATTTACGTTGCCTCTTGCGATTCTCAAAATGTGATTCGCAAAAAAACTCGTATTTTGAGAATCGCAAATTCTAATTTTCATACATATGCTCCTAGGTTACTCGAACAAGGGACAGGGTTTTGACGTGTGAGGTAGGATGTGGGGTCTGCAGCAAGTGTACTTCTGTCCTGGCTGGCTTAAGGGTAAGCATCTATAACATATCGGTGTCATCCGGAGTATGGACCATGGAAGATTGAGAAAAGGGACTTCATCATATCAGCGTACACGCTGCCACAGTTTATCCATTACCCATGGCTCCTTTCTCCAGTACACTGGGTGGACCATACCTGTGTCCATGTACTTCGCATTTTCCCTGGAACCGGGACGGAATTATAATCGACTGGGCAATCATTCAGGATTAAATAAGAACACAATTAGTGTTTTCCAAATACAAACGCACTTTTTATGCTTGTTGGTGTGAACTGCTTAATACAGAGTACATACTCTGCAACTAAATATAGACGTGTGCACAGGCCTTCAGTAACATTAGGTTACTATTACATTTAATAAGAACTAACTTCTGATTGGGAACAGATAGAAATTTCATGTTTGTCTCAAAATAATTGTCATTTAAAAGTCGGATTATAGGACAAAATTCTGAAAAATGCTTTTTTTTGGAAGTTAAACGATCAAATAATGAACAGAAGGTTGAACAACGCAAACAATCACCCCAAGTCACAAAGATCTGGATTTAATCTATTGTTCTTTTGCCACCACACCACCCCAGTTTGAACCCAGCCATATGCAAATCAGTCTTGACCCTTTTCCTAATAGTCCAGCCTGAACTGCCAAGCCAGGTCATCCATGGAGCGGAAACAAGCATCCTGGAACCGATTTCAGGGCATCACCCCTCATCTGCCATGCTAGCTTGAATCCAGTGTACCGTGAGCATGGGACCCCATTCTGTGCATACCCTTCCAATTTAGGGAGACAAAAGCAAAGGAAACAAATGATGGATGGAGTGCTGAACAATGCAAACAATCACCCCAGTCACAAACATCTCGGTTTAATCCTTTATTATTTTGCTCACCACGCCACCCCAGTCTGGACACAGCCATATGCAAATCAGGCTTGACCCTATTCCTCATGGGAACAGTCCAAGCTGATCTGCCTAGCCAGGTCCTCCCTGGACTGGAAACAAGCATCTTGGGACTGGTTTCAGGGCACCACCCCATATCAGTGAGGCTAGCTTGAATCCAATGGCGCAGTGAGCAAGGGGTTGGCATTTTATTGTCCTATCCATTTTTGTATCTGCAGCATGTTTTCTGGGTCACATGACCGATAATATTTGTCAGTTGGCCTTAGTGTATTCCTCCTAGACAGTGAGAGAGAAAGGGACTAGTTGTTGACAGAATGGTTATCCTGCCAGGATGGATGGGCAGAACTGTTCCCTACCCCACGTATGTTTCAAAGGGATGCCTCCAGCACACTCAGAAAAAGAACTTGACACCAGCCTATTGTTAGCCTGGACAGCGTGGGGCCTGGACAAGGAGAGGAAGGAAAATGCAAGGACCCAATGTGGGGGTAATCTAGATGTTTTTCCCATTTCAAATAATGACACCATGTATAAGGATTGGATCTTCAGAACTACTCTTCAGTACACTCCAGGAGGTGTGGAATACAAAAAAAGGAGTGCCCTGATCCTCAGAAATCTCCCCTGCTGCTTGTGGTCTGTATTGTTCTCCAGAGGTCAGCACTACAGCTTGAGGCTTGCCCTGATCTCAGTGAAGGAAGATTGGGCCTGCGCAATCCATCTCAGGCTAACCTGAGTAACTGGAATACAATTGCCTGCCCTCTGGGAAGCTCCAGTGAACCCGACGGTTTGCATTATAGCATCCACCAATAACCACTGGCAACTGGAAATCTGCACTACAGCAGTGACAGCCAGAGGTGACTGCCAATGCAAAGCTCCAACTGTCTGTGATGCCTGACGGGATATTTGTGCTACAGCGATGACTGTCTATGATGCCAATCCTGCTCTTTGAGCTACAGAGCTACAGTGATGAACATCTTCGATGCACTGCCTGCTGCTTGTATCCTCTTCCATGAGTGAGCTGGACTTTTTCCACCAGACTTTGAGATGTTAACTTTTTCAGCAGGACTAACCTGGTCCCTGTATCTGATCTGCACTGCCCAGGTCTAGCATGACCAGAAGATCGTGAGTGATTCTTTGTGCATTAGTTTTGTTTCCCTAAATTGACTTTTAAATAATTTTTTGCTTAATTACATTTTGGTAATCTTGTAAACCTGCTGCATAAAATAATATGATTATGCGATCTATGCAGGCAAGTAGCTAATGTCGTTTTCTCCTAACCTAGGAGACAGACCTCACTATGTTTTAAGTATGAGAACACATCAGCTATACATAATAATAAAGTAGAGCTAGCATGCAACCCTGTTTAAGCCAGTTAGCAGTAAGAATTGTTGCTGTTGGATATCTATTTGTTACCTGGACCCGCAATCAGTGTTATCATGAAGCGTTATTAAGAAATATATTAAAGTCCAGTTAATTCCCCACTTTTTTAACTTCCCCCATAGTTTGCTCTGATTTTCTTGATCATGAATGAATAATCTACATAGCAAATGATGTTATCTACTGTTGAGCAGCCTGATCTGAAGCCGGATAGAATAAAAGGTATTAAGTTTGGACTATAATTCTTCTGCTATGAATTTTGTGAAGAGTTTACCCTCAGCATCAAGAAGATCAATGAGGCAATAATCATTCAGATCCTTCTTTGAGCCTTTCTTATGAAGAGGGTGAATAATATCTCCTTCCTAGTAAGTCTGAACAATGCCAGATATAAAACTTGCGTGAATAGGGCTTACAGCATCTCACTCCAGAAAAGAAACATCTGCTTTAATCACATACATTGGTGTACCATTTGGTCCTAGGGTGCTATAAGAGCATGATTTTTAGAGTAAACTCACAATTTCTTCCCTACTTATCCATAGCTCAGAGTTTGAAACATTGGGATGTTCAGTGGACCTAGGACTACTGCCAAAATAAAGACTGTCAATATGTACTTTCTGTTGCAAAATGGTTAATCCATCTCCAGAAGGAAGAAAAGACAGAATCCGTCGGAAAGGTAAAGGGGAGCTTTATTTTACAAGTGATCTCCAGGAGCGTATATTTTAGAATACCGCTAAACTGTCAGTCCTCATACTTAATACACGCCGTTCCCATTCAAACGACAACAAACACACGGGACACAGGATCTACATTCATACAGCACGCGAACCACAACACGCGACACTCACACATTTAAATCTCAACACAGCATGCATATTGTTTGTAGATGACGCACATGCATTCACACGCATCATTCCAAACAATAACATCATACCACACACCTCCCTCCTTTTCTTTTTTTTTTAAAGTAAGAATGAAGTCTCTGAACCAATCTGGAGCCCTGCGACTTCTTGAACTTCTCAATAATTCTTGTGTATTAGAGTCACAACTATCCGAAACAGCAGGTGATTCAGATAACCCTAAACTATCAGTAGTAACATCCAAAAACACATTAGATGAATCATCTTCAGAAAAGTGCTTGGTATTATTAAACTTTGAAACTCTACTAAAATGCCAAACACTTCCATCTAGTACTCTTACAGTGTTCTTAAATACTTCAATTACTTCAATTGGATCAGACCACTTTGCCAACCCCTTATGTACATAACTTCCCTTTTTTAATCTCACAAAGTCTCCTACTTGAATAGGAACACCACTTCTTATCTCCTTTTTTGACAAATCATTCTTCATTTTCTCCTTATAAGCATCAACTTTCTTGCGAATTTCTCCAAAATCAACTTCTGCAAAATCAATGCGACCACTATCCTTGTTCTTTAACCATCAAGGAACAAGATTGGTACTGTGTTTCCGCCCTCTCAGCAACTCAAAAGGAGATAACGAGGTAACTGCATTAGGAGTAGTTCTGTAGGACAATAACATGGACCGTATCGCCTTATTCCAACATAAGCCACCTTTGACAGCTAATTGAATAGCTTCCTTGACTACTCTATTGAATCTTTCTATCTGGCCGTTGCCCTCTGGATGGAATACCGCTATACTTTAATGAGAAATACCACACCTACTAAAATAACTTTCCATTTGTTTACTAACAAACTGTGGGCTGTTGTCCGTTACAACCTCTTGAGGAATACCCTCTCTACAAAAAATATCATTCATGAATTGTATAATGGCATCGCTGGTAACCTCTTTGACCATCTTTATTTCCGGCCATTTTGAAAAGTAATCTATCAACACTATGCCAAAAGAATGCTGTTTTGGCAGTACACTCAACAGTCCAATAATGTCAATACCAAGTTTATTCCAAGGTGATGTAGGTAACTCTACAAGTTGTCGAACACTGGGCAAAGCCTTTGCTGTTTTATCGCTATTAGCACATAATTCACATAATTTCACTTGTTGTTCTACAAAATAATCAATACCAGGCCACCGAAAATTATTTTTCAATCGCTTCCTAGTGATTGATATACCAAAATGCCCTTCATGAGCTAAATCAAGAAATTTCTTCCTGAGACCAAAAGGTGGAATAAATTTGTCACCTCTTAATAAAATGCCATTTTCTATGGCCAGTTCATCTTTAATTTTATGATAGCTCATTAAACCTCCGGTAAAATTTCCTCTTTCAGGCCAACGCAATATATATTCTTTCACCTCTTTAAGTTCTAAATCCTTGTTCATTTCTTCATTCCATGTTTCCTCTTGTACTACTGAATTCTCTCCAAATACTAGATTAACATCACTGAAAACATGTGCAACTTCACACTCATCTTTATCAACCACATCAGATTCCTTGCACGCCAATGGAAGTCTTGACATGCAATCAGCATGAACATTGGACTTCCCAGGAATGTATTCTAAAGAATACTGAAAATTTTGTAACCTGGAAGAAAGTCTTGCTAATCTAGAAGAGAGTGTAAGTCCCCCACCTGGTGACAATATGTGCACCAAAGGTTTATGATCTGATTTAATTATACATTTTGTTCCCCACAACAAAGGTCGAAAATGTTCCGCTCCCAAAACACACGCCAACAGTTCTCTTTCAATTACAGAATAATGTTGTTCTGACTCCCTTAATGTCCTTGAAGCATATGCTACAATCCATTCATTGCCCCATTCCTCTTGAATCAACACAGCACCCAATCCACAGTTACTTGCATCAACCATCACACTACATTTCTTCCCAATCACAAATGGTTTGAGACAAGGTGCTCTAATAATCATTGACTTCACAGCATCGAAAGTTACTGTCATAGAATCTGTTCACTCAAATTTAGCATTTTTTTTCAAGAGAATCCTAAACGGTTCAATTACAGTTGCATAGTTTTAAGTAAACTTAGCATAAAATTCTACAAGCCCCAAAAAAGCTACCAACTGTTCTTTGTTTTGAGGAATAGGTGCGTTGCTAATGTTTTCCAAATGTGAAGCTTTAGGTTTAATTCCATTTCCACTAATGCAATGTCCAAGATATTCCACTTACTCTCTCCTGAACTTACACTTGGAAGTAAGAAGTGTTAGACCTTTATCTGACAGAGCGTTTAATGCTTTAAATACATTTTTGTCATGTTCAACCCCATCTTTCCCAAAAACTAGGATGTCATCTTGAAACGCAATTGCTCCAGTTAAGCCAGCCAAAGTCTCTTTCATCAACCTTTGAAATACCGCGGCTGCACTTGCTAGCCCAAAAGGCATCCTGCAAAATCTATATAAACCCTCAGGTGTAATAAAAGCGGTTAAGTCCCTTGAGTCTTCATGTAGAACCATCAGATGATACGCACTTGCTAAATCCAAACAGGAGAATACTTTAGCATTGTCCAAAGTGGAAACCATTTCATGTAGGTTAGGTAAGGGATGTGAATCGACACAAATAGCATTATTCAAACTGCGTAAGTCTATGCATACACGAAGATCTCCCCCCGATTTAATTGAAATCACAATAGGTGAAACCCAAGGAGATGACTCAATAGGTTCTATTATTTTCTTCTCACACATATCATTGAGAATTTCCTTTAATTTTAGTCTATAGGAAAGAGGAACATTCCTGACTTTATAACGGATGGGCAAGGCATTTGCATGTACTTTTATCCGATGTTCAAATCCTTCATATCTTCCTAAATCATTGCAGAATAACTTAGGGAATTTTTCTTTAATTTCTGAAATCAACATATCTTCTTTCCCTTTACTTAGCACAGAATTACTTGGCTCAGAACCAATAGAGTAAACAGGAGGCTCAGCATTTGGATCAAGCTTCATTCCAAGTTGTACCTGGTGTGGCCAACCTAAGAGTGAATCACCAGATTTTGTAATATATACTTTTCCATGTGTAGAACGACTCTTGAATTTAAGTTCAGCTATAAAATAACCAATAAGTTGCAATCTATGGCCTGTATAGACACTTGGTGTAATATCTGGTTACATTAGATTAACAGTAGGCCAATTGGATCTAAATAAGGTATCAGGTAGAATAGTGTACCATGAGCAAGAGTCTACAAAAACTTTAGTAGATATTCCATCAATAATGATATCACAAAAGGAAATTTTTTGACCTTAGGTTCCTTAGTTATGCACATTATAGTATTAACATCAAATTCACAATCACTTGAACTCTCTTGCTCTTGATCCTGAACTAAACTAACTTTTCTTAGTACTGATCTAGAGACTTTTGAAAAATGCCCCTTTTTTCACATCTTGAACATACTTTGTCTAAAGCTGGGCATGACTTCGAGTTCCCTAGGTGGTAACCACTTCCAGATCTAAAACAATACATATTGTACACTCTTGAGTCTGGTCTTTGCCAGTCATTCATCCTTTGATCCGATCTTTGCCAATTATTCATTCTCTGATCAGGTTTTTGCCATCTACTTCTATTTTCACCCTTGTATTGGTTATCATTCCTTGGATTAATAGTCTTTTCATACTTATCCGAATCCTTAAATTTGGCATTTTCTTTATTAAGAATTAACACATCTGGTTTATTGCTGTTTTGTGATCGAATTTCATCCACAAATTTCTCAGAGTGCTCTATTGACTTGGCTATCTCAATCGCAACATTCAAAGTCATGTCAGAAGTTGTCCATAACCTCTGTTGTATCTTTTTATTGTTGGTACACAGGAGAATTTGATCTCTTAGTACTTGGTCATAATTAATGTGTTCAAAGTCACATGTAACCGCTAATGCTCTCAATGCAGAAACATAGTTGTCAATAGATTCATCTGTTTGTTGTTTCCTTGAGTAGAATTTAAATCTTTCTTTAATGCTTTAATAAAGCTAATTTCCTTTCTGCTCCACGATCTTCTTCTTCTAGAACTTCAACATAAGCTAAAAACATAGGTTCCCAAATGTCCCATTCAATTGGAGGATCACATTTAATAGATAAAAAGGATGGATGAGTTTGAATCCCCGTCATAGTTATATAGATATTTATATTAAACACATAAATCTAAATAAATAAATGTAAATTAAGTTATTTTTACTGTTTTTCCTTCCTTTAATATGAAAGAAATGTGACTCACAATTTTTGTGTGCGAATCACAGAAGTCACTTACTGTTCATCATATCGAGGCAGTGATGATTATTTGCATTTCCTCCTTGTAAATATTCCCACAGTAGATATACTTGAATTGTTTACAATTCCTTGTTGAAGTGATGGTCAACTGAAAATAGAAAACCGATTCCTTACAGATGCAGCATTACAGATCAACATCCAATGAAGAGATTCGTATGAAATAGAAAGGAAAAATGACATCCAATGGGGTAAGCCGAAAGAGAAATCTTCCGTGTAAGTTCCCAATGAAAACACGGTATGAACGAAATTCAGAAAATTCTTCAAAAATCCATTGTAAACACACGTAGGAACGTGTTCCCGATCGTCACCAGTGTTGCAAAATGGTTAATCCATCTCCAGATGGAAGAAAAGACAGAATCCGTCGGAAAGGTAAAGGGGAGCTTTATTTTACAAGTGATCTCCAGGAGCGTATATTTTACAATACCGCTAAACTGTCAGTCCTCATACTTAATACACGCCGTTCCCATTATAACCACAACACACACACGGGACACAGGATCTACATTCATACAGCACGCGAACCACAACACGCGACACTCACACATTTAAATCTCAACACAGCATGCATATTGTTTGTAGATGACGCGCATGCATTCATGCGCGTCATTCCAAACAATAACATCATACCACACTTTCCATACCTTGAATGAGATAAAATGATCTTTGGAAACTCTGTGTCATCCAATGCCACCCCCAACTAAGTTCCAAACTAGTTTATCATTGCCAGTTTTTATGTAATAAAATCATTTTGACCATGCAGCATCTTGAGTTCTTCCGAAACGTTTGATTTTTTTTCTGTAATACTGTCTTGCATAATTTATCTTTATATCTCTCCAAGGGGAACTTTGTATCTTTAGGGATCCTTGAGGATTTTGCCCATAGTTTCATTTGGCTACACACATAGAGTGATCCTTAGATTTAAAATAAGAGATAACTTTATTTATTTTAATTTTGATGAGACAAAATAGAATATTTCCCACAGAAGATTGTCCCAGTCCTTGCACCAATTGGATGCCAAGAATAAATGCTTCTGAGATGGTAAATAGGAGATTATAAATTCTTGTTTGCCTAAGAGCAATAATTTATAGTTAAGATTAGTGATCTATTTGATTTTCCCATTATTCATCAAATAGATATTTTCATCCTGAAGAGACATATCTGACTGCTATGTGGGGAGACTAAATGAGGAAGTTATTTGTTGAGGATTATGGTCACTTTAATATCTTTTTAATATTTGATAAACTGGACACAAGTGGAAGGAAGTGCTGTGTAATAAAGTATAGTCAATAATGTTTTTTGAACTTGATGAAACAAAGGTGGATTCTGCTAGTCAATCTCATGGGAATCATCCATGTGAGGTTCAGAAGCAAAGATCTAAGACCACTTTCATGACTTTTTGGTTTTAGATTATCCCACCAAGTGGCAGTAGAAGTGACTGACATGTTCTATATAACTTCGGCTGACACATCTATCAGCTGAGTCTATGAATAGTTGTACAATAAGATATTGTTAAAATCTCTTGTGATTGTAACAGTGCTGGTGGAATTGCTATCACTGACGGACTCCAGTTCTTGGAGTACAGCTCGCTTACTCGATTTACTTTTCACTAATCATGGAAGGAAATAAACATTGAATATCAAAAGCTGTTTTTGCCCTTTGGTACACAGTTTAGATGCTTGGATAACATCAGATTTGTTTTTAATGGTTGTACGTTTCAGAGTTATGCTGTTATGTATTAAGGTTAGTATTTCTCCAGCCGGCCGACCCCTCAGGCTCTGCTTTGTGAGAACTTTGAAGGAAACAACATTTGTAAATTGAATTTTTTCATGTGCCAAGGCAAGCTACTTGGTATAAGGCTAGAAAATTAAATACATCACTTCCACTGTGCCTTGAGTGTCTTTCAATACTTGCAATGTTCGTAGAGCCGATAAGCATTTTTTCAGACTTGATTAAGACCCCTGCATTCTTTTGTTAGCTTTGAATTTGATCCTGCCTGGTTTTGAATGAGGCAATTATTTGAATGATTTGTGATTGTTGTGTGGCACTCGTGAGTAAGAGGTTTTCTTACGTTAATTCTTCCAGGGAAAATCCCTCTTCTTCCACTCGCCTGAAGAAGCATGGTCATGGCTGGGGTGAGCGCTTTCGGGTGTGTGGTCAAGAGGGCAATTAGGGGGAAGACACATTAGTCCCTGACAGGAGGTAAGACTGAAGGAGGGGCAACCTGCCCACAGACAGGGCTTTTCGACAGCACGTTGACAGTGGGAGCTCTGCAACAAAGCACACGGCACACAAGGGGATCGGAGGAGGATCCTTCCATGGAAGAGGACTGATATGAGACAGGGAAGAGGAGCCATAGACAAACACACACACAAGTGAGGCCCATTCCCCCTATAGGAGGGGTCAGTATGCTGAGGGGTGCACTCAATGGCCAACGCAATCAACATTCTGGAACAGGAGCCAACCTAGCCCACCAGTAGCACAGTGACGCCAGCTCTGGCACCCCAAGAGATACTACAGAGAAGGAACAGCAGGTGTGGCTGGAGAACTGGACTAAGGGATTTTCCCTCAGCTACCCTTGGCCCAGGGCTCGTGGAGCTGAATGCAAGCATAAGGTGGACACATTACAGTGTCTGCCCAGTGGGGGCCAGTAGTTAAGGTTCATTTTGGGGAGTTGAGTTTACAGGAATGTGAGCTACAGACCTCTCTTATTCCTCACACAAGAGAGTTAGTTTAAAGAATGTGGCGTATTGCTTGTGGGGGAAGGTGGAGTAGGGTAGTGGTAGAGGGAGGAAGCTATGTTTTTAATTGTTAATATAGCCTTATAGCCTGCCATAGAGGGCTATACCAGCTATCAAAGGCCCTCTCCAGCGTTAAAGGCCATAGCCGAAGGCGAGGGCCTTTAACAAGGGCGAGGGACTTTAATAGCCGGTATAGCCCAACTACAAAGGACTATAAGGGTATTAGAACATTCTGTCACTTGAGGGCAGAATGTTCTAACAAATAAAACAAAGCCTTCAGGGAGCGTGAGGGGATTGGAATCCCCCCAGGCTCCCTGAAGCCTTTGTTCCCAGCCACATCTGTTAACAAAGACAATCATTGAAATGCTGGAGCTCCAGGCTTATACCAGCCAATTATAAGTCAGGAGCACTCCATTGTTTTCTATGGAGCTCCCAACATTCCAATGTTCTGATAAAGTTTATTTTAGAAGGAACCCATCACAGACACTGTAACACTTCATAAGCAAAGAGTATATTTCGCTTCGATACAAAGAGTATCCTCCTAAACATGAAATCATTCCATTCTCATGGCACAATCAAGTGCCTTAGATGACATGGGATTCACTGTGTTGACATGGAATGTGAATGGTGCAAGGTCAAAATGGGCCTAGCCATACAGTCCATTCAATGCCTACGGCCTGATGTCGTCTTCCTCTAGAAAGCTCATCTTCGGGGAACATATTGCCATTTTCTAGGCAGAGGGGCATATACTACACTGGCACATGCTGGCTATACATTGCTGCATATAGTGGGTGGGGATTTTATCGATGTAATGGTTATCAGACTGGGCCATGAAGGGACTCCTGTAACCATTTCCCAGGCCACACCTCTTGCTAGATTTGTGGACATGATGGGTCTGTTAAATCTGTAGCGTTGCACCCATCCAGGAGGGAGGCAATATTCCTACTTCTACGGAGAGCACAGGGTCTCTTCATGGCTTGTCTATGCGTTTGACCCAGGAGAGGAATGCAACATGATCGAGAGGGCGGAATAAATGGTCAGGGGACTGTAGATCATTCTCCTTTAATGACTGCAATGGTGTAACAGCGGGACTATGAAAAGGCAGGAGACGTGTCTTGGTTATGCCAGGGTTTATTCGATCAAACAAAGAATCAGTGCATGTTTTTCTTGCCGCTCCTCTGCGTAGAGATCTGCTACGCTCTCTTCGGGTCTTGCGGAGTACTCCCTCTTCCCTTCTCCTGACGGGGCTCCTCCTCCTGCTGGGCTCCGGAGGCTCCGTGCTGACCACCCTCGCCGACACCGAAAGGGAAAAACAGAAGAGAGGCGGGTATCAGTCAACAGGCGTAGTTTACAACACTTTACAAGGTAGGGGCCGTGGGGAACCCCCCAGTGTACGTTCAGACAAGTCGGGGATTTGCTATTTACAAAATAAGGAGGGGGTGTGTTGTGCAGGTATCCCGGGTTCGTACAGGGTAATTAACACTAGCTAGGTTATGCGTCTTCCTCTCTTTCTAAACCACCCCAGGAAGCGGTTACGCACCTCGGTTAGCCGTACCCCTCCTGGTGTACGGCTAGGCGGATCGTGGTGTGGCCTCCGGGCGTGTCCTTTTCGTCCTCTGTTCTCCCGTCGTTTCCTCCTGTTTGCTCGTGGGTACCAGCAGCTTCCCCAGAGTTCTGCTCCGCTCTCCGTTCCGGGGTCGGTGATTCCTCCTCCTCCAATAGGCAGTCCTCGCTGATCCACCGTACGCTGCCGCTCCACTCCTTCCTCTCGTTCCCTCGTCCTCCGCTTCTCCACTCCTCCTCGCTGCTCTCTTGTCCTCCGCTTCTCCACTCCACCTCGCTGCTTCCCGCCACTCCACTCTGCTCCTCTCTGACCGCTCCTCCGGTGTAGTAACACACCTGTTGATTATCGGTCCCGCCTTTTATCCGAGTTCCCGACTCCTCCTCCTCCTTCCTCAGTCCTTCGGTCCAGTTAAAGGGCCCATACTCCTCTTCATCGCAGCTATACTTTTCCTGTCCGGACCATATCGTGGAGTGCTGTGGCCGTGGAGAGAAGAGGGGTGGGTCACACATGGTTAGTTCGCGCCCAAGTGCGGGGCGCAAAGGAGGATCCCGGTTACACACCTCCCCCCCTGAACACTTCCGTTCGGGAAGTGGATTACGGGACAGGTAATCGGCCCCCGTGTTGTCCACCCCCCGTTTGTGGCACACCCTGAAGGAATATGGCTGCAACGCCAGAAACCATCTCATGACTCTGGCATTAGTGGACTTGTTACGAGCCATCCACAACAGAGGCGCATGGTCCGTAAAGAGCGTAAAGGTCCAGCCCTCAAGGTAATAGGCCAGCTTCTCCACTGCCCACCGGATAGCCAGGCATTCCTTCTCCACAGTGGGATATTTGAGTTCCCTAGGGAACAGCTTCCTGCTTATGAACAAAATCGGATGGTCCACCCCATCACGCCCTTCCTGCGACAAAACCGCACCAATTCCAAAATCAGACGCATCAGTATGCAGAGAAAAGGGACGTGCAAAGTCCGGTGAGGTGAGAATCGGAGTTGATGTAATCATCCGCTTCAGCGCGGAAAAGGCGTCCAACATGACCAGGGTGGGAGATGACAAAACAGTTTGTTTGATCTTTGTCTGCAGGGCATCAGTGAGGGGGGCCGCCAACTGTGCAAACTGGGGTATAAAACGTCTATAGTAGCCAATGAGGCCCAGGAATGCACACAGTTCTTTTTTTGTTTTGGGAAACTTAGTCTCTGATATCGCTCTCACTTTTTACGTTTGGGGCTCAATAAGGCCATGACCCAGGACATATCCCAGATATTTCACTTTGTGAAAGGCTATCTTGGATTTCTTGGGGTTTATCCGTAATCCCGCCTGGTCGAGGGTCTCTAGCACCTGTTGTAAGTGTACCAGATGTGTCTTCCAGTCGGGACTAAACACGACGATGTCATCCAGGTAGGCGGATGTAAATGCTGAGATGTTTTGTAACACGTTGTTCATTAGCCTCTGAAAAGTGGCGGGTGCTCCGTGTAATCCAAACGGAAGCACTGTAAATTCATAGTGTCCCTCAGCAGTGGAAAACGCGGTTTTGTGGCAGTCCTCTTCCCTCAGCGGGACCTGCCAGTAACCCTTGGTAAGGTCTATCGTGCTGATATATTTGGCTTCTCCCAGTTTCTCAATTAGTTCGTCAATCCTCGGGATTGGGTAGGCATCGAACGTGGAGATTTCATTTAGGGCGCGAAAGTCCATACAAAAGCGTCTTGTTCCGTCTGGTTTGGGTATCAGAACTATCGGACTTGACCAGTTACTGTGGGAAGGGCGAATCACTCCGAGTTTCAGCATGTCTTCCACCTCTCGTCGATATCCTGCCTTCTGGCCTCCGGGATCCGATAGGGGCGGATTTTAACGGTTTTTCCCGGATTTCTTTCAATTCGATGTTCTGCCATGGTGGTTTTCCCTGGTAGGTCAGAAAACACATGATCCTGTTTCATAAGGACTTCCATCAACTCTTGTTTCTCTTCTTTCCCCAGGTCTTCGTTGATCACTAGATGGGGTATAGTGCTGGACCCCGGGATCTTGTTACTTTCTACAAGGTGTATCTCCGCAGGGGGTTTACCAAGCCACTTTTTCAGCATGTTAATGTGGTACACCTGGGCTTTTCGTGCGCTCATCTGCAACCTGTAACTGGTGTTTCCAATCATATCCACCACTCTGTATGGCCCACTCCACTCGGCTTTGAATGTTTGAGTTGACGAGGGCAATAATACCAGTGCCCAGTCCCCTTTCTCCAGTTTTCTCAATTTTTTTCCTCTGTCGTATATATTCTTTTGTTTTGTCTGGCTTGGCGAACGCCAGTTCTCTTAACTTGCCCAATTTGGAACGGAGGTTGCGGGTGTATTCCAAGGTGTTTGCCGTCTCTTCAGGGGTTTCCTTTTCCCAGGCTTCTTTGGTCATGTCCAACAGCGTACGTGGCTGTCGACCATAAAGCAATTCGAAAGCCGAGAACCCTAGACTGCTTTGTTTCTGTCCTCTAATGACGTATAGGGCAAGGGGGAGGACCTGATCCCACTCTGTGCTATTTACCTCTAACATTTTTCTCCAGGTGGTTTTCAGCGTGCGATTGTACCTCTCAACAAGTCCATCTGTTTGAGGGTGGTACACCGCGGTGTGTATTTGATGGATGTGGAGTGCGTTACAGACCTCTCCCATGAGACGTGATACGAAGGGTGTCCCTTGGTCCGTCAGTATTTCCTTCGGGAACCCCACTCGTGAAAACAGTTCCAACATTTGTCAGCTACATTCTTAGTGGTTGTCGAGGTAAGGGGGAAGGCCTCGGGGAATCTAGTGGCGTAGTCAACAACCACGAGGACGTATTGGTGGCCTTTTCTGGTTTTCGGAAGAGGGCCGATAAGGTCCATCCCTACTCTTTCGAATGGAACCTCTATGATGGGGAGGGGTTGTAACAGTACGGCAGGGGGTCTGGTCATGTTCCTCTTTTGGCAAATGTCACATTCTTGACAATAGGTCATCGCGTCTTTATATATCCCGGTCCAATAGAAGCATTTTAAGAGGTTCTGAGTCATTTTTTCTGCACCTGTATGTCCGGCCACCAGGTGTGAGTGGGAAAAAAACAGTACTTGTTCCCTGAATGATACTGGGACCAGCAACTGTTCCGGGTCGTCTTCTTTCCCTTGTCTGTACAATAAGTCATTTTTGATAAACAGGCGAGGGTATCTTATGGGTATCAGTCCCTGGTTTTGGTGAGCGGTTTCCCAGGCATTGAATAACGTCGCATCATTGGCCTGAGCGAACTGAAAACTGCGGTCTAATGTCCAAGGGTCTGGTGAGGTCAATGCGGGTGCATCCGCCTTGGTTCCAGTGGGCTCCCCCATCCTTTTCACGGTACCCATGCTCCGTTTAAACATAGTCAAAAAGGCCGGATTGTCTGTTCCGATTATCAGGTCTTCCGGTAGAGTGGATAATACCCCTACTCTTACTCGTGAGGGGGGGCCCTCCTGTGGTATCAGAGGTATTACGGCCACAGGGTAGGGTTTCACGTCCCCGTGGACGCACCTAATGTACACATGCTCCTTGGGGATGATCTGCTGGGGACGCACGTGGTGGGCCTGCACTACTGACTGGCGGCAGCCAGAATCGAGTAGGGCTTGTACGGGGTTACCGATAATCTTCATACTTACGCGGTATGCGTTTCCCATCTCTGCCGAATATAGGACGGTACGGGGTAAATACCCCACCTCCATGGGTTCCTCTGCCGGTTTTCTCCTGGGACATAGTCTGGCAATGTGACTCCAAGTACCGCACTCAAAACACTGAGGCCCACTGTGAGGGATCGGCTCATTTCTCCATGTTCGGGGTCTCGGGGTTTCTGGTATCCTCATTGGTCTCTTCTCATTTTTGAAGGTGATTTTCTGTTTTTCGGTTTCAGCAATCAATAGGGGTCTCTGTTGTACTCGGGAGAAGGTGTTGGCCATCTCCACGGCCTGAGTTGTCTTTAGATCATGGTGCTGTTTTAGCCACTGTTGGGTGGCAAAAGGCAACGCCTCTAGGAATTGTTCGAGGTAGATGCGGTCCATTATTTCCTCTTTAGT
The DNA here is from genome assembly GCF_964263255.1 of Lissotriton vulgaris. Taxonomy (NCBI): domain Eukaryota; kingdom Metazoa; phylum Chordata; class Amphibia; order Caudata; family Salamandridae; genus Lissotriton; species Lissotriton vulgaris. The sequence goes on from NW_028241537.1 coordinate 685,244, forward strand.
ACTTTCATTGGGGCTAAGCCATTTGTCAGCGGCCATCTTCAACCGAACAAACAGGGTTTTTGGCGTCTCCCCAGATACTCCTCTTTCTCTCCTAAAACGGAGCCGGTACGCTTCTTGGTCTAAGCCCAGATGGTCCAAGATAATCCTTTTAATGTCTGCGTACGGGGTGTCTCCTCTCGGGTTCGCCACCTGGTAGGCGGCTTGAGCTTCACCCACTAACAACGGGGCCAGAAAGAACGGCCACTTCACACCGGGCCAGTCACAGGCTCTGGCAGCCCGCTCGAAATTCAGTAGGAAGGCATCCGGATCTTCACCGGGTTGATACTTCTGTAATGAGACACCTCCTATATTATGCGGTATATTGCTCACAGTGACCGGGCCGGCAGTGAGGGGGGGATCCAGCGCTCGGGCTGCAACAGCTGTTTTAATTAGCTCCCTGTCCGCTTCTGCTGCCCGTAGTTGCTGTTCGGCCAGCCTTTCCAGTCTCTCCTGCCCTTGCACCAGGGCTTGCACGACTCTTTCCATCTTTTTGGTACAGACGGCGTCTATGCCCGCATTCTCCACCACTGTAACAGCCGGACTATGAAAAGGCAGGAGACGTGTCTTGGTTATGCCAGGGTTTATTCGATCAAACAAAGAATCAGTGCATGTTTTTCTTGCCGCTCCTCTGCGTGGAGATCTGCTATGCTCTCTTCGGGTCTTTCGGAGTACTCCCTCTTCCCTTCTCCTGACGGGGCTCCTCCTCCTGCTGGGCTCCGGAGGCTCCGTGCTGTCCACCCTCGCCGACACCGAAAGGGAAAAACAGAAGAGAGGCGGGTATCAGTCAACAGGCGTAGTTTACAACACTTTACAAGGTAGGGGCCGTGGGGAACCACCCAGTGTACGTTCAGACAAGTCAGGGATTTGCTATTTACAAAATAAGGAGGGGGTATGTTGTGCAGGTATCCCGGGTTCGTACAGGATAATTAACACTAACTAGGTTATGCGTCTTCCTCTCTTTCTAAACCACCCCAGGAAGCGGTTACGCACCTCGGTTAGCCGTACCCCTCCTGGTGTACGGCTGGGCGGATCGTGGTGTTAGCCTCCGGGCGTGTCCTTTTCCTCCTCTGTTCTCCCGTCGTTTCCTCCCGTTTGCTCGTGGGTACCAGCAGATTCCCCAGAGTTCTGCTCCGCTCTCCGTTCCGGGGTCGGTGATTCCTCCTCCTCCAATAGGCAGTCCTCGCTGATCCACCGTACGCCGCCGCTCCACTCCTTCCTCTCGTTCCTTCGTCCTCCGCTTCTCCACTCCTCCTCGCTGCTCTCTCGTCCTCCGCTTCTCCACTCCACCTCGATGCTTCCCGCCACTTCACTCTGCTCCTCTCTGACCGCTCCTCCGGCGTAGTAACACACCTGTTGATTATCGGTCCCGCCTTTTATCCGAGTTCCCGACTCCTTCTCCTCCCTCAGTCCTTCGGTCCAGTTAAAGGGCCCATACTCCTCTTCATCGCAGCTATACTTTTCCTGTCCGGACCATATCGTGGAGTGCTGTGGCCGTGGAGAGAAGAGGGGTGGGTCACACATGGTTAGTTCGCGCCCAAGTGCGGGGCGCAAAGGAGGGTCCCGGTTACACACCTCCCCCCTGAACACTTCCGTTCGGGAAGTGGATTACGGGACAGGTAATCGTCCCCCGTGTTGTCCACCCCCCGTTTGTGGCACACCCTGAAGGAATATGGCTGCAACGCCAGAAACCATCTCATGACTCTGGCATTAGTGGACTTGTTACGAGCCATCCACAACAGAGGCGCATGGTCCGTAAAGAGCGTAAAGGTCCTGCCCTCAAGGTAATAGGCCAGCTTCTCCACTGCCCACCGGATAGCCAGGCATTCCTTCTCCACAGTGGGATATTTGAGTTCCCTAGGGAACAGCTTCCTGCTTATGAACAAAATCGGATGGTCCACCCCATAACGCCCTTCCTGCGACAAAACCGCACCAATTCCAAAATCAGACGCATCAGTATGCAGAGAAAAGGGACGTGCAAAGTCCGGTTAGGTGAGAATCGGAGTTGATGTAATCATCCGCTTCAGCGCGGAAAAGGCGTCCAACATGACCGGGGTGGGAGATGACAAAACAGTTTGTTTGATCTTCGTCTGCAGGGCATCAGTGAGGGGGGCCGCCAACTGTGCAAACTGGGATATAAAACGTCTATAGTAGCCAATGAGGCCCAGGAATGCACGCAGTTCTTTTTTTGTTTTGGGAAACTTAGTCTCTGATATCGCTCTCACTTTTTCCGTTTGGGGCTCAATAAGGCCATGACCCAGGACATATCCCAGATATTTCACTTTGTGAAAGGCTATCTCGGATTTCTTGGCGTTTATCCGTAATCCCGCCTGGTCGAGGGTCTCTAGCACCTGTTGTAAGTGTACCAGATGTGTCTTCCAGTCGGGACTAAACACGACGATGTCATCCAGGTAGGCGGATTTAAATGCGGAGATGTTTTGTAACACGTTGTTCATTAGCCTCTGAAAAGTGGCGGGTGCTCCGTGTAATCCAAACGGAAGCACTGTAAATTCATAGTGTCCCTCAGCAGTGGAAAACGCGGTTTTGTGGCGGTCCTCTTCCCTCAGCGGGACCTGCCAGTAACCCTTGGTAAGGTCTATCGTGCTGATATATTTGGCTTCTCCCAGTTTCTCAATTAGTTCGTCAATCCTCGGGATTGGGTAGGCATCGAACGTGGAGATTTCATTTAGGGCGCAAAAGTCCATACAAAAGCGTCTTGTTCCGTCTGGTTTGGGTATCAGAACTATCGGACTTGACCAGTTACTGTGGGAAGGGCGAATCACTCCGAATTTCAGCATGTCTTCCACCTCTCGTCGGATATCCTGCCTTCTGGCCTCCGGGATCCGATAGGGGCGGATTTTAACGGTTTTTCCCGGATTTGTTTCAATTCGATGTTCTGCCATGGTGGTTTTCCCTGGTAGGTCAGAAAACACATGATCCTGTTTCATAAGGACTTCCATCAACTCTTGTTTCTCTTCTTTCCTCAGGTCTTCGTTGATCACTAGATGGGGTATAGTGCTGGACCCCGGGATCTTGTTACTTTCTACAAGGTGTATCTCCGCAGGGGGTTTACCAAGCCACTTTTTCAGCATGTTAATGTGGTACACCTGGGCTTTTCGTGCACTCATCTGCAACCTGTAACTGGTGTTTCCAATCGTATCCACCACTCTGTATGGCCCACTCCACTCGGCTTTGAATGTTTGAGTTGACGAGGGCAATAATACCAGTGCCCAGTCCCCTTTCTCCAGTTTTCTCCATTTTTTTCCTTTGTCGTATATATTCTTTTGTTTTGTCTGGCTTTTCTCTAGATTGGCGAACGCCAGGTCTCTTAACTTGCCCAATTTGGAACGGAGGTTGCGGGCGTATTCCAAGGTGGTTGCCGTCTCTTCAGGGGTTTCCTTTTCCCAGGCTTCTTTGGTCATGTCCAACAGCGTACGTGGCTGTCGACCATAAAGCAATTCGAAAGCCGAGAACCCTAGACTGCTTTGTTTCTGTCCTCAAATGACGTATAGGGCAAGAGGGAGGACCTGATCCCACTCTGTGCTATTTACCTCTAACATTTTTCTCAAGGTGGTTTTCAGCGTGCGATTGTACCTCTCAACAAGTCCATCTGTTTGAGGGTGGTACACCGCGGTGTGTATTTGATGGATGTGGAGTGCTTTACAGACCTCTCCCATGAGACGTGATACGAAGGGTGTCCCTTGGTCCGTCAGTATTTCCGTCGGGAACCCCACTCGTGAAAACAGTTCCAACATTTTGTCAGCTACATTCTTAGTGGTTGTCGAGGTAAGGGGGAAGGCCTCGGGGAATCTAGTGGCGTAGTCAACAACCACGAGGACGTATTGGTGGCCTTTTCTGGTTTTCGGAAGAGGGCCGATAAGGTCCATCCCTACTCTTTCGAATGGAACCCCTATGATGGGGAGGGGTTGTAACGGTACGGCAGGGGGTCTGGTCATGTTCCTCTTTTGGCAAATGTCACATTCTTGACAATAGGTCATCGCGTCTTTATATATCCCCGGCCAATAGAAGCATTTTAAGAGGTTCTGAGTCGTTTTTTCTGCACCTGTATGTCCGGCCACCAGGTGTGAGTGGGAAAAAAACAGTACTTGTTCCCTGAATGATACTGGGACCAGCAACTGTTCCGGGTCGTCTTCTTTCCCTTGTCTGTACAATAAGTCATTTTTGATAAACAGGCGAGGGTATCTTATGGGTATCAGTCCCTGGTTTTGGTGAGCGGTTTCCCAGGCATTGAATAACGTCGCATCATTGGCCTGAGCGAACTGAAAACTGCGGTCTAATGTCCAAGGGTCTGGTGAGGTCAATGCGGGTGCATCCGCCTTGGTTCCAGTGGTCTCCCCCATCCTTTTCACGGTACCCATGCTCCGTTTAAACATAGTCAAAAAGGCCGGATTGTCTGTTCCGATTATCAGGTCTTCCGGTAGAGTGGATAATACCCCTACTCTTACTCGTGAGGGGGGGCCTTCCTGTGGTATCAGAGGTATTACGGCCACAGGGTAGGGTTTCATGTCCCCGTGGACGCACCTAATGTACACGTGCTCCTTGGGGATGATCTGCGGGGGACGCACGTGGTGGGCCTGCACTACTGACTGGCGGCAGCCAGAATCTAGTAGGGCTTGTACGGGGTTACCGTTAATCTTCATACTTACGCGGTATGCGTTTCCCATCTCTGCCGAATATAGGACGGTACGGGGTAAATACCCCACCTCCATGGGTTCCTCTGCCGGTTTTCTCCTGGGACATAGTCTGGCAATGTGACCCCAAGTCCCGCACTCAAAACACTGAGGCCCACTGTGAGGGATCGGCTCATTTCTCCATGTTCGGGGTCTAGGGGTTTCTGGTATCCTCACTGGTCTCTTCTCATTTTTGAAGGCGATTTTCTGTTTTTCGGTTTCAGCGATCAATAGGGGTCTCTGTTGTACTCGGGAGAAGGTGTTGGCCATCTCCACGGCCTGAGTTGTCTTTAGATCATGGTGCTGTTTTAGCCACCGTTGGGTGGCAAAAGGCAAAGCCTCTAGGAATTGTTCGAGGTAGATGCGGTCCATTATTTCCTCTTTAGTACTTTCATTGGGGCTAAGCCATTTGTCAGCGGCCATCTTCAACCGAACAAACAGGGTTTTTGGCGTCTCCCCAGATACTCCTCTTTCTCTCCTAAAACGGAGCCGGTACGCTTCTCGGTCTAAGCCCAGATGGTCCAAGATAATCCTTTTAATGTCTGCGTACGGGGTGTCTCCTCTCGGGTTCGCCACCTGGTAGGCGGCTTGAGCTTCACCCACTAACAACGGGGCCAGAAAGAACGGCCACTTCACACCGGAACAGCCACAGGCTCTGGCAGCCCGCTCGAAATTCAGTAGGAAGGCATCCGGATCTTCACCGGGTTGATACTTCTGTAATGATACACCTGCTATATTATGCGGTATATTGCTCACAGTGACCGGGCCGGCGGTGAGGGGGGGATCCAGCGCTCGGGCTGCAACAGCTGTTTTAATTAGCTCCCTGTCCGCTTCTGCTGCCCGTAGTTGCTGTTCGGCCAGCCTTTCCAGTCTCTCCTGCCCTTGCACCAGGGCTTGCACGACTCCTTCCATCTTTTTGGTACAGACGGCATCTATGCCCGCATTCTCCACCACTGTAACAGCGGGACTATGAAAAGGCAGGAGACGTGTCTTGGTTATGCCAGGGTTTATTCGATCAAACAAAGAATCAGTGCATGTTTTTCTTGCCGCTCCTCTGCGTGGAGATCTGCTACGCTCTCTTCGGGTCTTGCGGAGTACTCCCTCTTCCCTTCTCCTGACGGGGCTCCTCCTCCTGCTGGGCTCCGGAGGCTCCGTGCTGTCCACCCTCGCCGACACCGAAAGGGAAAAACAGAAGAGAGGCGGGAATCAGTCAACAGGCGTAGTTTACAACACTTTACAAGGTAGGGGCCGTGGGGAACCACCCAGTGTACGTTCAGACAAGTTGGGGATTTGCTATTTACAAAATAAGGAGGGGATGTGTTGTGCAGGTATCTCGGGTTCATACAGGGTAATTAACACTAGCTAGGTTATGCGTCTTCCTCTCTTTCTAAACCACCCCAGGAAGCGGTTACGCACCTCGGTTAGCCGTACCCCTCCTGGTGTACGGCTGGGCGGATCGTGGTGTTGGCCTCTGGGCGTGTCCTTTTCGTCCTCTGTTCTCCCGTCGTTTCCTCCCGTTTGCTCGTGGGTACCAGCAGCTTCCCCAGAGTTATGCTCCGCTCTCCGTTCCGGGGTCGGTGATTCCTCCTCCTCCAATAGGCAGTCCTTGCTGATCCACCGTACGCTGCCGCTCCACTCCTTCCTTTCGTTCCCTCGCCCTCCGCTTCTCCACTCCTCCTCGCTGCTCTCTCGTCCTCCGCTTCTCCACTCCACCTCGATGCTTCCCACCACTCCACTCTGCTCCTCTCTGACCGCTCCTCCGGTGTAGTAACACACCTGTTGATTATCGGTCCCGCCTTTTATCCGAGTTCCCGACTCCTCCTCCTCCCTCAGTCCTTCGGTCCAGTTAAAGGAAGGGCCCATACTCCTCTTCATCGCAGCTATACTTTTCCTGTCCGGACCATATCGTGGAGTGCTGTGGCCGTGGAGAGAAGAGGGGTGGGTCACTCATGGTTAGTTTGCGTCCAAGTGCGGGGCGCAAAGGAGGGTCCCGGTTACAAATGGGTATTAGGAAACGGCGGGGAGGCAAGTGGTGCAAGCTGGCACTTGTGGGACAAAGAAGTGATGTTGCAACTACATAATACGACACATCTTAAAGGAACATTAGGGATCAGTTCAGTCTCAAATAACTCTGTGGGAAGCCTACAAGGGGGTACTCTGGGACAGGGCCCAGAATATAATTGCCCAAAAGAAAAAAGGGAGGTGGTGGAATTTGAATCTCTGAGGTCGAGGTTAATAAAGTTAGAGGGAGTCACTGGAATTGCCTCATGTACCCAAACACTCTGACGAATTGCAATCTTGAAAGAAGAGTACAGGGATTTAGCACAAGAGAGGGTAAACAAGTAAATGCTGGCTACATTGCATAATTTCTACAACACAGGGGTAAAGCGGAAAAAGCTTTTATGGTTGGCTAAATAGGAGAGAAATGGAATCGAGGTGGGTGGGATGAATAGTGTACCAGGTTGGGGACTCCCACATCTCTGATGCACAAATAGTTGAAGAATTTGCTCATCAGTATAGGGCACACTACAGGGCCTGGCTACTGTCAGATTTCACCCTAATCATGCTTTAGCTAGAAACAGTTGATGCTGCTGTTCTGGATGGAGAAACCCAAGCACTGCTGTAGGGAGATATAATGAAATTGTGGCAGAATTCATTATAGAGGTTGACAGGCCCCTTCGGTCATACTTGCCAAATCTATTTAATAAAGCTAGAGATATGGGAGCGTTGCCACCAGATCTTCGCTATGATTAAACTGATACCCAATGACTGCAAAGCTAGGGTCCGATGTGATTCATACCACCTGATTTGCCTACTGAACATTGAAGTAAAAATCCTAGTGGCTATACTGCCCACTAGGATCTTGCAGGTAACTACCCCCTAGGTGCAGATGGACCAATCTGGCTTTATGCCAGGCAGGTCCACACAATATAGCCTCCATTGGCTGGCAGAGGTAAAAGGCCTGCCGGAGCCCCATGTTTTCCATGCACTTGATGCAGAAAAGGTGTTTGATGCAGTGCATTGGCCATCATTTGAAGCTACTCTGGTGAGGTTTTGATTTGGCCCCCAATATAGAGAATGTGTGTCTTTGCTCTATCAGGCTCTAACCGCAGCATTGAGAGTTAAAGGAATTTCCATTACATACAAGGCACTCATTAATAATATGCAGGACACATTGGGGAGGCTGAGTGAGTGGTGGTAAAGAGAAGTGGGGGATGTGGATTATATCGACTGAAAAGTGTCCCTGATGCACCCAATAGAAGTGGCAATAAAGTCCAGGCTCAGGCAGGCTCTTATACAATTTAGGAATTTGCATAGGGTTTACAATGACCGTAGTTGACTCTTCACTATGGGATGGGCAGCTTCTTCAGCTTGTGTGCGATCTGGAGAGGAGAGTGGGACCTTCCTCCACACATTCTGGACTTGTCTGCCCATTCAACCCTACTGGGTGCAGATTACTGGAGAATTCCACAAGATACTGAAGTTACAATCCCTCTTATACCTCCACATGTGGTATTGGGGATCCTAAATGATATTGATGTACAACCAGCCAAGCTTGTATTTTGTGAGAAGGGGGAAGGGATTTATGGCGGCCAAAAGGGATATTGACAGGCTTTAAGGTCCCAGAACCTCCTACTCTCTTGGTGTGGAGACAAGGGATTGACATGTACATGGCCGCAGAGAAGGTTATTTACTAAAGCTGAGGTGGCGGCTCATGTTCCACAAAATATGGGGTTCCTGGCTCACATACTGTGCACTGGAGATACCATGGGATGGAGATGTCCGCTTTCCCTCACCAGAGATCACCTAGGACCACAAATCACAGTGGGGTCCGAGATTGCATTGCCAAATATATTGATGAATGATGGGATGCTTTATGCTTCAAATCGGTTCTTACAAGTGGTAGTGACCTATTCCCTTTTGTAATGTTATGGGTGCATGTTTGCACCATTATGGGCTGTTTCTCTCCAAAGGAACAGAACACAATAAGATATATATATATATATGTATATATATATATATATATATATATATATATATATATATATATATATATATATATATATATATATATATATATATATATATATATATATATATATATATATATATATATATCCTTTCCACGAGTGCTGGTAGTGGAGAAGCACTGTCAGCGGGCGGTCCGAGCTGGGCACCAGCGGTCCCGATAACTTCTTTCCACAAATCACCTCAATACGAAATGATAGCTCGGACACCTCTTGTGTGCAATAATTGATAGATTTAATGGCAATAGCAACGCGTTTCGGCGATTAAGCCTTGATCACGCTAACAATCTCGCCAACAAACATCAGTTTTTAAATCTCAAAACAAGTGTAAACAAAATAGAAAAGAGACTGTTTTGCAGGTATACACAACTAGGTGGTAACTGTGTCGGCCATCTTGGTATGTCAAACGTTTAAATAATAACACTGTGACAGATCCAGATGCAATTGTGAGGAACAAAATAAAGTTAAGAAAATGAATGTTCAAGGTGCACATCCAACATTTAACATTTCCGAGTACAGGGTACTCCAGACCTCATGCCCAAGTGGGCGATGCCACAATATATCATCATATATCATGTTAATGTCTCAATAGTGCCCCAGTGGGCGTTTATAAGCAATTGTCCATCGCCCTACTGTTCATTCCAAGAGAGTACCATCAAAAGTCCTAGCCCCAGTGGGCTTTAATGGAGGGTGCTATGTTCCTTTCAATGGATAGTTCCTTCACACAAGGCCTACTCTGCAAAACATGTTCTAACAGTCTGAAAGAAAAAAGGTTAAAATTACTGAAAGACAGAGCCGACAAGCTATGATGTCACTTATATATCTTACTGTAAATGTATTGCAAGTTCTTCATTCACATTTAGGCCACCAGGTACAGTACTTTCGAAATCGATAATGTAAGTAGATTCGAGTTTCCTCAGGGACAGTTCTCGGTTCCCCCCTCTCACACCAAGATCTACCTTGTCAATCACTGCCATCCGGAGCTTGGTCTCATCACTAAAATGGTGTGTCTGAAAATGACGGGCAACAGGGTAGGTTTTGGTTTTATTCCTGATGGCCCGTAAATGCTCCAACACTCGTTTTGTAGCTGTATGTTTGCTGCTACCAACATACCACTTGTTGCATGGACATATCAAAATGTACACGCAGTAAGTGGTGTCACAGGAGAGGGATTTTCTGATATAGAATTCCCTTCCCGTGGTTGGAACCACCAGTTTCTCACAATTCACACTTCCTCTGCATGCTTTGCATTTTCTACAACACTTATATCCGGTTCTGGTAGTGATATTTCTAGTGAGCGTAACATGATTGTGGCTGAGTTCATCTTTAAGGGATCTACTTTTCCTGAATGTGATTTGGGGATTACTAGCCAAATCAGTTTTGAGATGTTCATCATTCAATAAAACATGCCAATGCTTGTTGAATATGTTACGTATCTCACTGGCTTGTCCACTATAAGTGGTGATGAACCTCACATTTTTACTATCCTCAGGTTCTTTCGAGGGATACAGTAGATCATTCCATATATATATATCCAAAAGGCTGCTTACAAAGGTTGGGTGCAACGACGAATTCCCAGTCAGCACCAAGGAAGCAGACACGAGCCCAAAGTATGTGCAAAAGCAAGTAGCGTTTATTCTTTCACGAGTCTGCCATAACGCGTTTCACCACCGGAGTGGCTTGATCACATGACAACGTTAACAGTTTTTACTGGACCTTTATATATATATTTATTTTTTTAAACCTATGGTAATTCTTAAATGTGTGTCTTGCAGAACCCTGGATGGTCCATGAAAGTGATTTTTCTTGAACGGTCCTCCATGTTCACAAGGTTGTTTCTGTAATATATTGGGTGTCATCCAAACAAGTAGTCAATCCTGTCTCAGGCCAGCCATTACTGGGCCTGTATGTGCAGTTTACTTCCACTTTGACTTGCTATTTATAACTTTTTGCCAAGCCTTAAACTCCCCTTTTACTACACAAAGGTCACCCCTAAGGTAGGCCTTAGGAAGCCTATAGGGAAGGATGCTGCGTAAGTAAAAGTTAGGACATGCACTTTTAAGTTTTGGCTGCCCTGGTTGTGACAACCAGCTAAATTAGCTTTTGACTACTTCTCGCATAGGCTAACTTTGGGAATTTCTTAATGCACTTTTAAGCTGTGATTCCTGATCAGAAAGGAGTAGCTGTATTGTGTTTTATATTTTTGGAATGGTAATGATAAATCCTTTTTAATGGTAAAGGTGGATTTAAAATTGCTATATTAGGAATACCACTTAAAGACAGTAGGCATTTCTCTGCTGTTACTGCTCTGTGTGCCTGCAGCCTGTCTCCAATAAACGTCTGGGTTTGGTGACAGCTACACTTGGTGCCTTCCCTCTAGACTGCCACAGACACAGAAAGGGTAGGTGTGACAGATAACACATCTGCATGAATCTGCATTCTGATAGCTCTTCCTGAGCAGTATGAGCGAGGGAAGCTGACACTTACACCTGAAGGTCATCCTTTTTCCCACACAAGGGGGTGATTACCCTCAACTGATAGTCAGGGGCCAAGGCTGGGAAGAAAGACCCTGTGTGCACTTCAAAGACCCTTCTTTAAAATCACCCCCACTTCAAAGGCATAACTGAGTATAAGAACTGCGGCTCTTCCCCCACCATGACAGTACAATACTGGCCCTTTGAAGCACTCTGCCTATAGTAAAGAGTGCATTGCTACAAGGTTTGTCACTGTGCTTGACTGTTGTTATGCTTTTCTGCTGTTTCTACTTTGCTGTGCTACCCTGCTGCTTACTGATATCTGTCCTGCTGAGGACAAGGACTGGGCCCTGCTCCTTAAATTCAGAGTGATTCAAAGGGCGTGCTTGCTTGCCCCCTGTCCAGAGGCCTCAGGGCCATCAAATGCTTCCTTCAACCTGGAACAGCACCAGTACTCTGCCATCTGTGAGTCCTGCCCTGCCAAATGGTGCCAATCAAGTCCTGGGCCCTTGAAAATTGATTCCTGCTGGCCGGGACCATCAAAATCAACACAGTGATGACTTTGCGCTGCTTGGAACCCACACATTGCCCTTCAATGCCAACGCATTTACTGGACCTTCATGAGTCCTGTAGCTGGCCTCCTTTGGGGTTGGCATCATTTTGGATTTACCCTGGCCCAGCTCAACCTCAAATAGCCCCTAAGCACTATTTGACGCTAAGCACTTGATTATGATTTAATCTTTAACAAATCATAACTCCAGTTCTACCTATTGGATTTTTGTCACTTTGGTCTTGCTTAACTCATAACTATATATATATACTCTATTTTTATATCCCTGTGCAGAGCATTTTATGTGGTCTTCTCATTTTGTTACTGTGTGTGTTGCACAAATACTTTACATATTGCCTCTTCAGATAAGCCTGACTGCTTTGTGCCAATCTACCAGAGGGTTGAGTACAGGTCAAATTTTAGTGTGCATCTAGCTGACCTTGACTATAGTGGTAGTTTCTGCTTGTACAGGTTGCATACTATGACAACCAGAGACCCCATTTCTAACATTGGTGGTCAGCGGTGAGGAGTGGGCTTATGTTTGTGCAATACCATATGGTAACTCATTATTTACTACAACTCAATGCTAAGGCCCATTCGAACATTTTTCAATTCTCATCTTTGATTATTTAAAATCTTTTTTTGCCCCATACTAATTTTTAACTGCAATGTCTGTGCCTTGATCTCGCAATATGAAATTCGAGCTTGCCAATTTAGAAACCTATACAGTAGGCCAGCTCAAAGGGTTCTGCCAGGAAACAAGATTTTTAACTAAGGGAAGTGGCAAGACGGCAGAGCTTCCAAAAGCCTTAAGACCATGAGCAGGAGCCCACCAGACCAACACCGAGGATGAGGAGGAGTGATCAAAGTCTGAGGAGGAATTGGAGAAGGACCTGTCTGGAGGTCTTTTCATGCAGTCTACTGATGTGGGGGTAATGTTCTTCCAGGACTGGAAGTCCGTAGCAGACCAGGCAGCAGTGTGTCTTCAAAGAACCTGTCCACAGAGGAAATGGAGGACAGGAGGTAGAGGTAGAAGATAGAGCTTGCAAAATTTAAGTTTGAGAAGGAGCAGGCCCTTGCCAAGCTAGAGAAGGAGTAGACCCCTACTAAAATAGAAAACAAGCAAGCTCTATACGAGAAAAAGCTGGCCACAGTAATGAGATAAATAGACCATGGGCTGAGTATGAGAAAGCGGGGCATAAGAGCCCTACATGTGAGGTCAGGGACAGGAATGGTGGCAGCATTCCTATAGTTTCCAATGGTGAATCTAGAGTTCAGATCACCAAGGATTTGGGGCCCAGTTATGTGGTGAGGGATAATATAGACAAATGGTTTGCACCTATGAAGGGCCTCTAAGAGTGCACAAGGTCCCAGAGGATTTCTCGGTGGTAGTTTATGGAGATATGTGCCCACATTTGGGAGGGTGCCAATCCTTACACCAGAGGAAGAGGACCAGACATGCTACACTGCGATGAAGGCCATCCTAATCAGTAAGTTTGGACTGACCCTTGAGAGGTAAAGGCTCAGAATCGGGGGCAGACGCAAGATCTCATAACAAATATGGGTAGATTTCTTGGATTATGATAGCAAGGTACTGAAGGTCTGGGTGAGGGATAGCACGTTTGATGATTTTGCAAGGCTGTACAACTGTATCTAAAAGGAGCACATGCTAGATATTTGTTTTCCAGAGCTGTGCCAAACTTTGGTTGATAGCAACCTTCCATGACCCCCAGGTAGCGTCCTGAGGAGTCTGGGTCTGCATGACAGTGTCCAGATAGGCATCTGGGGCAGCTTCCGTTTCTGGTGATGGGTGGAGGGGTTTGCCTTTCTTATTACATCTGAAATGAACTGTAACTGCAAACGGCAATTACCATCTATGTATTTACATTATATTAAATGCATCCAGCCTACTTTCTCTGCACTCCGTTCTCCAAAACGGACGACAGACAGACAAGGCATATTTTCATAGGATCTGCATCAGTGCACATTTGCCAGTTATGATTTGCTGCCATTGCAACATTGAAATATAAGCAGCATTTGGGCTAACATGCTGCCAGCCTTGGTCTGCAATCATATGGGTTCTTAGGGACCTCCCAGTAGTGATGTACTGCTGCGTTACATTTTGAAGCAGCCCGGGGCGTGTAGAGTATCAGCCCTGTAATCCCAGAGCTGCTTGTGAGTCATTGACAGTTGCCTCTCACCACTCCTTCCTTTCCAAAGTCATCTCAGGGTGGCCAGTAAAGAGGGATTGCAACCTTTGGGAGAGGGCCTGACGTCACAGAGTCATGAGACTCAACACAAAGATCTGTGAGGTAGGGTCACGTGCTGCACACTCTTAACAGAATGCACTGCTCGTGGTTCTGTGCCTCGTGTATAAGGTAAAGCATTCCAGCCGGCAAGAGGATTTCTGGAGCTGCCAGCTTGTGAGGCATAAATGCTGCAGGCTGTTGTCTGCAGTAATTTTGTCTGTGACACCAACTAGACAAGAAAACTGTTTGGAAAAGTAGTCGCTTCTCCTTCACTCTCCAGCCCACACTCTATCTTTATTCCTTCCCTCCCTTTCTATCTCCCTTGTCCTTAATTTAGTTTTTCTCACTGCCATTCTCCTTTTGCTCTCTTCTCCTTTTCCCACTATTTCTGTAGAGTACAACAGGAAATAAATTAGGCACTACCTAGGAATTTGTCAGCAAATGCCTTGTCAATTGTACCAGGCTGAAAAAAAGAATAAACAATGCTATTGAAGTCATTGTAGTAAATAGGGTGCTTAACATGTCATTAGCAACTGTGGCGGTACCTTTTTCTTGGAAGCAAACAAAGATTTTACCTCTGTCGAAAAAAAATATTGTCATATTTCCTTGCGCCCAGCCTTTTCCAGGATCCTTGAAAAGCATGTGAACCATCAGCTTTATGTTATCTGATAGTGTCAGATTTATCAGCTGTCTGTGATACAGTCCTTCATTCCAAGGTACTTTTTCAGTGGGACCTGCATGAATCCTGTAACCCGCCTGCCCTCCATCACAGTAGGCCTGATCCTTGGATTTACCCCGGTCCAGTGCGACCCCAAGTAACCACTGAGCTCTATTAGACTTTAAGCACTAGATTTTGATTTGATCTTTAAAAATTCATGAGTCCGGTTCTACTTATTGGATTTTTGTTGTTTTACTCATAAAAATATAATCTATTCTCCAATCTTCAATTCCGCTCCAAAGTTTTGCAGGTGAGTTTCTGTATCCTCTATTCCTCCATGTACAAGGGAGCTGTTGGGTGAGCTCTTTTGGGAATTCAGAGTTTGATTGGGGCTAGTTTGTTACATGCTGTCCCCTACCCAGTCTGTGTAAAAGGTGGTTGCTTCATCTATTACTGTAGGTAGAGGACTACCAGTTCCTATGAGCGCTACCTCTAAGTCATTTCCGTCAATCCTATTTCATGCCCTGCTCTCAATCTGACTCTTAGTACCCCCTGCTGACACTGTGAGGTGGACAAGTCAGTTCGAATAGAAATTGAAACACTCCAACTAATAATAGCCCAAAATTAGCTATAGTCCATACAAAAAGACATCCAAAAGTTTCCACGAAGATTTTCTTTCTTTATTTCTTTTTTTGTTCAGATCCAATCCCAACCACCTTTCGGCTTCGTCAGGGCTTATCTTCAAATTGAACCTGCCTTCAGTATTTTCAATGTTTTTCACGCGGGTGCTTTTATGATTTATCTGTTGCTATATTAGCTTGGCGGAGGGACTAATATCCTTATATTCTCAGGTCCTGCACTTTTGTCTAAAGTCTCCAAATCGATATCACTTCTATAAGTCTCGCCTTTTATCTCAATTTCCGTGGTTCACTCTCACTGTCGTTTTACTGCTTAACGCTGAAAATCACTTCCGCTCCGCTGCCCTTCATAAAACTGCACCCATTCTCTCTCTCTTCTCCAACTGGCGTCCCGTGTACAGGCAGCGTTAAGCAGTAAAACGACAGTGAGAGTGAACCACGGAAATTGAGATAAAAGGCGAGACTTATAGAAGTGATATCGATTTGGAGACTTTAGACAAAAGTGCAGGATTGGATCTGAACAAAAAAAGAAATAAAGAAAGAAAATCTTCGTGGAAACTTTTGGATGTCTTTTTGTATGGACTATAGCTAATTTTGGGCTATTATTAGTTGGAGTGCTTCAATTTTTGTCAAATTGAATGTGTCTAATCGTCGGATTACACAGTGAGGAGCTGGGTGGTATCCTCCCCTGAACTTTGAAGCACCTAGTGTTTGCATTTGCGGTCGAGTATTAAAATAGAAGGTGAAACACTTCTAGAGCGCTGGTAATCTCCAACTGCACCCAAAGTTGAATTCAAATCAGTTCGAATAGTACAGCTGCATAATCAGTCCATGTAAGAGGCAACCTGCCCGTACAGGAGAGCTGTAGATGGTTTGCAAAGATACCATCCAAGGTGTGCCCTGCTATGTGAGTGGGTCCTGTTACCCGTTGAATGAGGTCCCCACTCTTCATCATGTCTATGAGTAGCAATGTATCAGGTTCCATGAGTGCTTCCAGATGATAGTTGAAATCCCCCAGGATTGTAAAGGAGTTTGTGCTCAGTCCTGCTTCCAGCAAATTCCCAAAAGAGGCTCAGAAGTTGCTTCTGGGCCCAGGGGGTCTGTAAAGTATAACATCTTAAATGTATGGTGATCGGAAAGAGAGAGGCTAAACCAGAGTGTATCACAGGCTCAGTTGGAGACTGCACAAAAACCCACCTTCAGTGAGTTGTGATAGATTATAGCTAAGCCCCCTCCTTTCCTAACTGGCCTGTTTAAGGTGTGACATTGAAACCCAGGAGGAGTGGCCTTAAGAATGTCAGGTCCTGAGGCTTCATCAGTCCACGTTTCTGTAATAAATGCCAGTGTGATATCTCTTTCCTCAATTAAGTCTGCACACTCCATGCTGTGCTTCACTAGTAATCTGGCGTTAAACATCATGCACTTAATTGTTGTATTATCCGGTCCGTATCTTTCTGCTTTTGTGGGGTTATGAAGCTAACAGGTCGGTACATGAGTCTGGGCAATGTGCAGTTACAGTTGGTGAAGGTGACCAGGGGAGAGGGAGGGACTGAATCCCACATAAGGCATACACACCTAGAGGGTTTACTAATTGCCCTCAAGTGTAGTAGCAGTGCCTTTCTATAACTTACGATAGGGGAAAATCCTGGTTTAAAATGCCCTGGGGGACTGGTGCTGAGCCCGATCCAAGCGCGAACGGGCGCAGAAGGGCTTGCCTTTGGCACTCCCTAATTTAATCTACTCACATATGGCCCTACCGAATACTCACAAAAAAAGAGTAATGAAGTTTCACAACTCTATGCAGAGACCAGTGTAACGCTTGTGGGTGTAGTAGGCAAAAGGAATGGCTTTTTTATGGTGCAGTTGTAGAGTTCATGGTGTAAAAGCCAGTGCTGCAAGCTTGTAGGAAAGTGGGTTTCTGTTGTAGTAACCCCGCCCACTTTTATCCAGACTACTGATGCACTTTGACTTGATGTGCCCTGGGTCCCTGTCAATCAGGGTCCCAGGGCCTGTGTTATTACCCCCAAACTGACCCAATTGGCATCTCTGGCCACAGGCCAGCCCCTGGTAAATGGTACATCAGGTACCCAGGGCACTGTCTTCACACCTCCCCCAGGCCAGGGTAAGCCATCTGTTGCAGGGGAGCTTCAAGGGCCTGGCAGCCTTTGTAATGCGACCCCCAGCCTCTCCTGCTAGTAGGAGCAGGCCCCCTTCCTGTCTCTCCTCCATTTCTCCTTTTCAGCAGGAAGACAGGCAGGAAAAACTAGCCAGCCCAGAAGGTGAGCTCACCTCTGCCAACTCCACCCCTCAGGTGGAGGAGGCAAGGTGAATTCCTCTCTTTAGTGCTCACCATCTTGCAGATGGCATGCACTCCTCAATCAGGATTACGGATCGGGCTCACTCCCCCAAGTGGAGTGAGCACACCAAGGGTGTAGTCACCCTAAGGTCAGTAGCCCATTGGCTACTGACCTCAAGACCCCTAAAATGCTCCCTAAATACAGTATTTAGGGGGCAGCACTGAAGCAAGAAAGCAGATTCCCGCACCCTAAGAAGAAAAAGGACAAAAGAAGACCCCCAGAAGAGGAGACTGCAGAGAACAATTGACTTGACCCCAGCCCTACTGACCCGTCTTCAGTTTCCGGAGATTCTGCGCTAGAAATCATCTTGTCCTACAGCCAGCGACCTCCAGCACCCCGGGGAGGACTGACAGCCTTCAACAAAGACCGGATCTCCTGTGAACAGCAGCTCTGTTCAAAGGAAACACCAAACAAAGACTCCGAGCCTTCTGAGGAAAAAAAAACCTGATGCCTGGAACCATCACTGCACCACGGAGAAAGGATCCAGAGGTGCACCTACTTCCCGAGCCCTCCAAATTACCTACCCAGCTGTTGGTTCCTCCAAGAAGGCTGCAGCTAAAAACCAAAACTAAAAATCCTGATTGAAAACAACAGGGCACCAACGCCAAAACAGCACCCATCCGCCGCTGCGTCGCTGCCGATGCACTTTGTGTGCTAAACCGGATCCCCCTGTGTCCTAATCCTAACACCAGGAGCTTGGCTCCCACAAACTTGTGGCCTGCTCGCCAGCACCCACCAACCAGAGGCTCCTGATCCCTCATTGGATAACATTGGCCTCAGCACTCTGCACCCGACCGCCCTAGTTCCGCTGAGGGTGTAACGAGAGTGCATTCTTGGCCCTGGCGGAACCCTTGTTCTAACCCCATAACCTCAACTCCAAAAAACAATTACTTACCTGGTAACCGTTACCTTCATTTCTCTCCATAGGAATCAATTGGAGTTGATTTGGATGGAAACCAGAAAAATAACAATTGTGCAAAACTGGTTTTAATGACCTTTTCTCTAGAAAATGTCCCAGTGTGATATCTTGGCATATCACACTGAGTAGAAAAAGTAATGTAAAAGGTAATCTCAAAAGTAATGTAAAAGTAACTTACCTGTCATTTTTATTGCAAAGTCATATGTACAGAATTCCACAGTATTGTGTTACCGGTAATTCAAACTGTAACCATTTCAAAGTACATTTACAATTGCATTTCAAACTGTATATTTGCTGCAAAGTATTTATCAACTTACCGGTGCCAGGCTTGCCTTGTTCTAAAAAATAAAATAACTAAAATAATATTTTTATACAAAACCAATTGGTGTGAAGTTCAGTCATTGAGTGTGTTAAATCATTTGCTGATCGAGTGGGTTCAACAAATACCTAACACTGTCCTCTGCTACTGACTCCCTGCTTGACCACACTACCACAAATAGAGAGTTCTATCTAACTTTACCTCTGGCTACCTTTGGGGTTCCACTGGATTCTGTGCACCCCATACTTCACTTTGGTATAGTATATACAGAGCCAGCTTCCTACATTGGTGGACCAGCGGTGGGATATACAAGTTTTCATTTGTTGGACTACTTGGTCACCACCTGATCACATGACAGAGCTCTTAAATTGTCTTTAGAATTCAGATTTGTTTTCAAATTGCCATATTTTTGCAAAGTTACTAAAAGCCTTGTTAGGGCTTTGGTTAAGTCCCTTTAGAATTTTAGAAAACTAAAAGTCACTGTAGCTAGTGTTAGAGGGGTTAGAAGTTTTTTTAACAATATCTCAAAACAAGAACCCAGCTGTTAGTGAAAATAACCACAATGCCATTGAGGACTTGGTTGAGGAGCTCAACCTCGCCTCTTACCTTCACCTGTCTTTCAAGGGAGTAAGGTCACTATGTAAACTTAAAAACATAGTCATGGGTCCCCATCCCACCAAACAAAATCTCCAGGAGCTGTTGGCTTGGTATGCAAAGGACCACCAATCTAAAAATTACGATGACCAGTCAGATGGAGAAGGAGTGGAAGAGGATGACCAGGTAGATCAACCCCTCCACTGCTCAGTGGCCCTGACTCCAAGAATCAACCTCTCAGTAAGTAGATCTCACACAAGTGGATCAGGTTCAAATGAGGACATTGAAGAAAGCCTCAATTAGGAGGACATCCTTCTAGCCAGGCTGACCAAAAGATTAGACCTACAGACCGGAATCCTGGTTCTAGAAAAAGATAGAGCAGCGATGGGCCTCAAACCCATCAATGGTGCCAGCAATTGACTAAATAAGGATAAAGAGCAAACTTTTGATCCTAAGATCGCCAAAGGGATTGTGCCTAAATATGAAGAGAGTGATGATATCACAAAATGGTTCACAAAATTGAGAGGGCTTGTGAAGCCAGAAGAGTGAAGAAAACTCACGGGGGCACGGGGGGCACTCCTCTGGTAAGCGCAGAGACAGACTTCTGACCCTTAGTGGGGCTGACGCTGGGTCTTATGACCTCATGAAGAGAACTCTGATTGAGGGATTTGGGCTTACATCAGAGGGGATAGTATTAGATTTAGGGGGGCTCAGAAAACCCTGTCAGCCTTGGGTGCGATTTGTAGACTATTCAGTTAAGACACTAGATGGCTGGTTGACTGGAAACAAAGTGCAAAAAGATTATGGTCTTTATAATTTGTTTATGAAAGAACACATACTAAGTAATTGCATTGATGAAAAGTTGCATCAGTATCTGGGAGACCTAGGTTCAATTTCTCCCCAAGAATTGGGAAAGAAAGCAGAACATTGGGTCAAGACAAGGGTTACTAGGACATCCACTGGGGGTGACCAAAGGAAAGGGGTTACAGAACCTCCCCGAGGAAAGATAGTGAACCTCTAAAAGATAAAAGTAAGGAGTCCAGATAACCCCCTAAAACCTGACCAGGAGGGAGGGCCCAAAGGCACCTCACAAACTAAACCTGGATACCAAGGTAAGAATTGGGATCCCAACAGGGTATGGTGTCACAGCTGCCAAAAGGTAGGACACCACACCAAGGACCTTAGCTGTCCTAAAAAAGATTACAGCCCCTAGTGTAGCTCCAGGGGTTGCCAGTGTAGCTTTATAGGGTGATTCATCAGATGAGGAAGTCCTCATAGCCTTCAACTGGAAAATGGGCCCAAAAGGTGAGTTGGAGATTCACGATGGGGGGTAGACACTTCCACCACCTACTGGTGAATGGAATCCCAGCCCTTGCCCTGTGAGATACCTGTGTCAGTCACACTGTGGTGCATGACGGGTTGGTCCTCTCAAACCAGTATGTCCCAGGGGAAACAAAAAGCATAAGGACTGTCCTCTGGGGTGTCACTGTGAGGCCTGTGGCCGTAGTGCTCCTAGAAATAGCTGGGTCCCTCAGATGGAGAAAGGTGGTAGTCAGTAAAGACCTCCCCCTTGATTGTCTCCTTGGGAATACCCACCCAGTTGTTGGTCTGAGCCAAAGAGAGGTACTGGTCAAATGCCAGACCTCACCCAAGAAACCTGAGGGGGCTCAACCTGCAGTTAGTGCAGCTAAGCCACAAAAGAAATAGAATAAACAGTGGATGAAAGGTGGGCAACCATTATCCACAGTTCCAGCGGGCCAGGGAGATTCTATCCCAGTAAGGGAGAGCTCCAATATTGATACTGGTGAAGTCCCCCCTAGCCAACAAAAAGCCCGGACTAGTAAGGCAACTGTCCAGCCTGAGTTGATGGCTCCTCAGCTGGCAGAACAGAGGGTGGAAGAGGGGTGTTCACTACCAAGTGTAGTGACCCCCACCCTAAAACAGCAGACAGGCAACCAGAACCCAAAGAAGCCTGTCAGGTAGCTCCTTCACTTACCAGTGAGGAGCTAAAGGTATGGTTCTGGGCACTGACGGCTGTCAGTAGCCTCTGCTGGGTGTTAGCCTTCAAGGCAGCACTGTCCTTGGCATGGTGGCCTAGCCCCCTGCCAAATTGCAAGTTAGGCCCCCTGACCTTATCGGTCATGGTGGGTTGCTCAAGCTGTGGGTAACCTCTGTGTGTAAGCTGGGCTTTGCCCTAGCTGAGTTAGAATTTGTAGAGGTAGGCACCTCTAAACCCAAACTAAAAAGATGGGGTGAAGACACGAAAGAGCTAGGAAAGGAGCATTGGGAATTCGGTCCTGAAACTGTTGAGGTAGGCCAGCTCCCCAAAGGACTGACCTGGACAGAAGGATGTAAGGCAGAGTAGGCCCTTCAACTTTCAAACCACTTCCTCTACTCTTCCTCACCTGAAAGACTAGGAAGACTCTCTCAGCCTTGTCTGAGTCTCCTGGTCTTTGGGCTGGGAAGGCTTGTGTAGGAAAGTGGAGTTCTGTTGCAGTAACTCCCCACTTTTTGCTATACCACTGATGCACTGTGACTTGAAGTGCCCTGGGTCCCTGCTAATCAGGTTCCCACGGCATGTGTTCTTTCCCCCAAAACTAACCCAATTAGCATCTCTGGCCACAAGTCAGCCCCTGGTAAATGGGACCACAGGTACCGAGGACACTGTGACCAGGGAAGACCTCTAAGGGCTGCAGCTTTTATTGTGCCACCCTTAGATGCCCTGTACCTTAACAAACACACACACTGCCTTTGCAGGCTCCGTGTTTTGGTGCAGAACAAAGTGAAGAGTCGACATGGCACACAGCTCTGTGTGCCATGCCTACAACCCACTGTCCTGGCATATATCAGTCACCCCTCTAGCAGGGTGCATTATACCAGTGGTGAGGGTACAGGTGTATGAGCCCTGTACCCATACAGTGGCTAAGTCCATTCTTAGACATTGTAAGTGCAGGGCTGCCATTAAGACTTTTATGGTGCTGTGAACTTTTCATTACAAACTCCAGTCCACAGCACCATAATGGCTACGTTGAAAACTGGGAAGTTTGGAATCAAACTTGTCAGCACATTAAACCCACACTGATGCCCGTGTGGGATTTAATGAAAAATGCACACAGAGGGCATCTTAGAGATGCCCCCTGAAAAACGACCACCTTTTGGTGGGTTCCTTGATTGGTACACACCAGTCTGCCAGCACAAGACATGCTTCTGGACCATTAGGGTGGGAGCCTTCGCTCCCCGAGCTCAGAAACAAAGCCTTTGCTGGGCGGAGGTGTTCACACCTCCCCCAGGTCAGGAAGAGCCATCTGTGGCAAAGGAGCTTCAAAGGCCTGGCAGCCTCTCTTGCTAGCAGGTGCAGGCCACCTTCATGTCTCCCCTCCATTTAGTTGGGAAGATAGGCAGGAAAACTAGCCAGCCCTGAAGGTGTGCCCACCTCTGCCAACTCCACCCCTCAGGTGGGGGAGGCGAGGTGAAGCCCTCTCTTCAGTGCTCGCCATCTTGCAGATGGCATACACTACCCAATCGGGATTAGGGATTGTGCTCACTCCCCCACGTGGGGTGAGCACACCAAGGGTGTAGTCACCCTAAGGTCAGAAGCCCATTGGCTCCTGACCTCAAGACCCCTAAAATACCCCCCTAAATACAGTATTTAGGGGGCAGTCCTGAACCAAGAAAGCAGATACCCTCAACCTGAGAAGAAAAAGGACGAAAGAAGATGCCTAGCAGAGGAGACTGCAGAAAACAATTGACTTGGCTCCAGCCCTAATGGCCTGTCTGCAGTTTCCGGAGATACTGAGCCAAAAATCATCTTGTCCTGCAACCAGAGACATCCATGACCCTGGGGAGGACTGACAGCCTTCAACAAAGACCAGATCTCCTGTGAACAACACCTCCATAAAGACCAGATCTCCTGTGAACAACACCTCAAAAGAAACACCAAACAAAGACCTGGAGCCTGCTGAGGAAAAAGAAACCTGACACCTGCAACCACCCCTGCACCTGTCGCCTACAGTCCGAATTCAAGTGGCACACCCATCCCAGCAAGGTCCCCCAGTGCTCCAGAGGTTGAGGACACTGTGTGTAGACCCCTCCAGAACTCCCCGACGTTGCCTGCAGCCGCTGCACGAACCCCCCCCCCACCGCGAGTGGCCTGGTAAGGTGAAATTCGACCTCACAAGACACCCCTGCATCCAGTCGCCCTGCACCCTGGAGAAAGGAACCCGAGGTGCACCTATGTCCCCGAGCCCTCCAACTTACCTGCCTAGCTGTTGGTTCCTCATGGAAGTCTTCCTGGCTCGAGCCTGCAGCTAAAAACCAAAATCGAAAATCCCCATTGAAAACAACAGGGCACCCGATGCCAAAACAGCACCCTGCACCCAGCCGCCCCTGTGCCGCTGCTGGTGCACTTTGTGTGCTAAACCGGTCCCCCCTTTCCCTGAGCCTAACACCAGGATTTTGGTTCCCACAACCTTGTGGCCTGCTCGCCAGCAGCCACCAACTGGAGAACTCCTATCCCTCATTAGATAACATTGGGCAATTTGCACCGGTGAGGGTGTAACAAGAGTGCATCCTTGACCCTGGGGGAACCCTTGTTCTCACCGCAGAAGCTCCACTCCTAAGTCTGATTACTTACCTGGGAACCGTTAACTTAATTTTTCTCCATAGGAATCCATAGACTGTTTTTCTCTGAAAAACGTTTAAAGTTTGGAGATGATTTGTATGGAAACCAGAAAAATAAAAATTGTGCAAAACTTAGTTTACTTTCCTTTTCTCTAGGTAATGTCCCAGTGTGAAATCTAGGCATATCACACGCAGTGGAAAAAGTGATCTAATCTAAAAAGTAATCTCAAAAGTAACATAAAAGTAACTTACCTGTAATTTTTATTGCAAAGTTGATACAAAGTATATGTACAGCATTTTACAGTATTGCATTACCAGTAATTCAAACTGTAACCATTTCAAAGAACATTTACAATTGCATTTCAAACTGTATATTTACTGCAAAGTATTTATCAACTTACCTGTGCTCGGCTTGCCTTGTTCTAAAAAATAAAATAACTAAAATAATATTTTTATACAAAACCATTTGGTCTTAAGTTTAGTCACTGAGTTTGCTAACTCATTTGCTGATCTAGTGGGCTCAACAAATACCTAACACTGTCCTCTGCAACTGCCTTACTGCTTGACCACACTACCGTAAATAGAGATTAAGGTTCTATCTAACTTTACCTCTGACTACCTTTGGGGTTCCACTGGACTCTGTGCACACTATACCTCATTTTGGTATAGTATATACAGAGCCATAGTATATACAGAGCCATCTTCCTACAATGCTTGCAACAAATGACTTGGTGTGTTTGATATTTACAAGATTGCCTTGAGAAATATGAACGGCGCGTCCTCTGATGCACAGTAGAGGTCCTGGGTCACAGTAGCTGAGGCCATCTCCCCTCCTAACATCTTTCTGATACTGTGTTTGATTACGTTTGATCATGTTTCATCATGTGTGGCGCATCAGTGACAGGGAGTGGAACCATCATCTTTGGTTATGGGGAACTATGGGGCATATTACCAAGCATTAGCGATAATTATCGCTATTGCTTGGTTAGAGACAAAAATGTATCGCTGAGCTGCAGCGATTTTTATCGCAAATAAACCTTGGTATTACCAAGGTTTATCGCAAATGCGATAAAAATCGGCCTCAATGCATGAATATCGCTGAAAAGTCAGCGATATTCATGCATTACCGAGCTAATGCTCTTAGCCATGTTATCCACCTCCCATAGGATAACATGGCTAAGAACTGCTCAGGGCAGGTGTTAACTTTTGGAGATATTCGCGCTTAGCGCGAATATCTCCAAAAGTTGGTAATAGGAGATAGCGATGTTAGCGACTGTTTCCAGTCGCTAACATCTTGGCACGCCCACTTTGCATGTCATTAGTGATAAATATCACTGACATGCAAAGTGGGGCCCAAGATGGTCGCTATACCTACCAGCTGCTAGGTAATAGGGAGATAATTTGTCTCCACTTTCTTGGCTTTTAAAGCCAAAAAAGCGGAGATAAACTCCCTTGATAATTTCTTTATTTATTTATTTATTTATTTCGATTTATATAGCGCGTTATAACCCAGGGGTCTCTAAGCGCTTTATCAGGGTCCAAACATCGAGTACTGTGGAGGACAACTGTTCATAAAAAAGTTACAGATCACCCCATGCTTGCTGGAAAAGCACTGTTTTTAGTTTTTTTCGGAAGGCCAGCAAATTAGTCTCCTTCCGTAATTCAATTGGTAGCTTATTCCAGGCTGTTGGGAGCAAATATGAGAAGGCACGTCCACCTACTGTGGCCAATCTACAACGTGGTTGAATAAGAAGAGAGGCGTCAGCAGATGGAAGTGTCCGTGCTGGGCTATAAGGGATAAGGCGAGATTTCATGTACATTGGAGCCTTACCATACAGGGCTTTGTGAACAATGCACAATCCTTTGAACATCACCCTTTGCTTAACCGGCAGCCAGTGCAGTTCTTGCATAAGGGGAGATGCATGAGTATTCCTTGTTTTTTTAAAAAATAAGCCTAGCAGCATCGTTCATGACAACCTGCAGCTTATACAAGAGTTTTTGTGGCAGTCCTATATGTAGCGAACTGCCATAATCTAGCCTAGCCAGGATCGTGGCGGAGACCGCTCGCCTCAGAGTGGAAAAGGACAACAAAGGTGAAACTTTTCTAAGTTGTCGAAGGAGGCCAACGCAGGTCCCTACCACCGTCCTCGCTTGTTTTTGCATAGACAGCCTGCCGTCCACCTGGATGCCTAAACTCTTAACCACAGCAGCTGGTTCCGGAGGTGACCCTAATTCTCTTGGCCAGAAATCCTCAATCCATGGGTTTCCTGCGATGGTGATTGGCAGTACCTCGGTCTTATCCGGATTGATTTTTAATGAATTTCTGGACATCCAGTTGGCTGTGTGCTTCAAGATGTTCTGCAGTCTTACGAGGCCACCCGGACCCTGGTCAAGTTGGATCACTATTTGGGTGTCATCCGCATAGTTATATACATGGCAGTCCATCTGGTTGAGCAATCTGATCAGGGGTTGTAAATATATGTTAAAGAGTAGGGGCGACAGGGTAGACCCTTGTGGCACTCCGCAGGTGATCGATGTAGTGGTGGAGAGAAGGTCACCGAACTGTACTCTCTGAGACATCCCTTCGAGAAAGGAGGAGAGCCAGGCGTGTGCTGTGCCCACGATGCCGAAATCCATCATCTGCGACAATAGTTGTTTATGACAGACGGTATTAAATGCCGCGGAGAGGTCTAACAGCACCAGGGCACTTGGAGTTTTCTTATCTGCCCTGTTCCTCAAATCATCCAGAATAGACAGCATAACGAGTTCCGTGCTGTGATAATATGCCCCTATTTTCCTATCCATACCTATTCAGGCCCGGGCAAGTGAAGCAGAAAGATGTTGATAAATGCAGAGGCTAACGAGGGCAGACATTGTTCACACCCTGGTCCGTGAATGTGGACAGGTTACATTCAAAATTATAATCACAGCCGATATAATTGTATGTTTGTAGCCGTAGTTACAAATAAAATATAACAATATGAACGAAATTAAGACCAGTAGCTGAGTTGGATAATGCACCAGTAGTGCGAGGCAAGAGACATGCAGGGTCTCTTGTTCCAATCTGATTGTGCTCAAACCAGGCTTAATTTTCCTGGACTCTATGTCAATATTATTAAGACATTCGAGTTGCTATTGCTGAATAAACATACAGTGCATCACAAGGCATGACCACCCTGTATGAGAGGCAGATTGCAAGGTTACTGCTAGTGTTGTGCATGGCCTGCAGCAGAAGGCGGGGATGCAACTCTGGAGCAGAGGCAGAGAAGAGAATAACAAATGGAGAGGCACCTCAGGGCGCAGACGCATAATGTACACAGCTAATGGATATAAACTAGCTGCAAGTACAAAGAGTGCAAACAGAGGTAAAGTGCATTAATCACCTTTCGACGCAACCATCCCTTTTGTGCTCTATTTTCTCTGCTGTTCCAGCTAATGCAAATTAATTCAACTTAGAGTTGTTGTGTTATAAATACTAATTATGAGAACAATGTTGGGTTCACAGATCCACTTATTTTAGCCTGTATCCTGGACTTGACCTTGTAACAGTAGTACATTAGGACTGATTATCAGCAGCTCTCTTGGTGAAAAGCAACAGCAGGTATTTCTTCCAGTCAGTTTCATTGAATTCCTAATGTGTGTCTCTAAAAAGAATGTATGTTTCCTTTTAAGTGATAATCATTAGTAATTATATAAGGGTTCCTGTCTGTCCATTTCATCAGACCTGGAGAATGTTGGAATAGCCCCTGCTGGAGTAGGTCCTGGACCCATAAGTGCTTTCCTGTGGTGCTCTGAGTCTTAGAAGTAATCCAGATGAGCAGCTTTTGGGAAAAGCTGTGACTTCAAACATTTTTAGACTTCCAAGCCGCCCAGAGCTGTCAGCTGGATTTTGCAGCAAACGTATTGGATGCAACTTCATCAAACAGACATTCAGGCTTGCCCTGTAAGGACACATCTGCTTGGTGTATCTGATCCACACTCTATTGCGGGCAGAGAGAAATCACGCCTTGAACTGATATTTTGTTTTTTAAATTTTACTAAATTTTTTCAATTTAGTTTCAGATTTTTATAAGTCAAGGTATTGCCTATTTTTTTTTTACTGTTTTGGTAATTTATAAATACCTTACACATTGTCCTAAGTTAAGCCTGTTTGCTTTGTGGCATAGCTCCCAAGGGCTTGAGCTAAGGGTAATTTAATGACTTTGACAGTTCACCCTTAAAAATGATTGTATTATTTAAAGTTTTGAAGCTGATTTCACACTTGCCACTCATGATTGACTCATACCTATTTTGTTACTATCATCTGTTTCATAATTGTCATAAATTGTTCATAAAGTTCGACACTGCATCTGAGCAATGCAGTGATAGGCGGAACATGGCACATGTGTATTAATGAAGGGACACATGTAAAAGGCATTTTGTGGGAATTTGTTCCAAACCATGATGATAATTGGTGCATTAATTGCATATCCAGTGTTTTTGTTTCACAAATCATGCATGCAAACACCACAAATGCTGCACATGTTAAACTGGAGAGAACTCTAATTTTACTGGAAATTGTGTGATTAATTTTAGGTGCGGGTTGTGGGGTGTATAGGGATAATGGGTGGGAAGTATTTTATTTTCTGAGCCCTTTACCACTACTGCACCGTAGTAAAGTACCACCTGGGCTTCCTCTCTAAACTTTGTGCTGTACTTTGGAACTCCATAATTGACCTATTTAACTTCACTACAATTTCACTGTAGATGTTACCAAACATGCACCGTTCAAGGATGCTTGTTTCCGGGGGCGTGGCTTGGCGCCCGACGAGGACGGCGGCTCTGATGTGAGCGCTCCGGGTCGGTAGGGGTTTTCGCTACCTTTATCACCTCACCTGCGCCTGCAAGGCAGGTTCTCCCCGACCGGAGGCCACAGACAACAACATGCTTCCAGATGTGATCCCAATCGAGCAGCGGAATGGCCATTTTGCCGACTTTGTAGCGGACGCGGCTGAGTGATAGTCGCGTCCGCCATTTTGAATCCTGTCAGCGCGAACTGCGGCGCTCCCGCTTCACGATTATGCGAGCCTGCTACAGAGCCCTACGTGTCACCAACTGTTCCCGGTGAGGTACCTTCTGCATCTATACATCACCGCTGCATGCGTTTGACATAAGCCGCTTCTCAGCGAATTTTAGCGAGTTTAATTCGCGTTTTCATGACCTTGGCGGCCATTTTGGGCAAGTGGACTTTTTCTTATCTCAGGTACCCTGCCTGTACATGCAGACTCAGTCAATTCTCTGTTAAAAGCGTAGCTTTTTTCACGCTCATATATTTAAGGCTATCTACAACTTGGGGCAGTTTTGTGCACTGTGTTTGCACGCTCTCCTTTACCTGCTCTCCCTGTATTCATAATGTCCTCTCCCTGACGGACCTCTTCTGCTCCACAACGTGCCACTTATCTATATTTCAGCGCCATGGTGTTCCTTTGTTCTCATCATCAATGTGTTAACTCCTCCAAATAGCGAATTGGTCGCTGCTCCACTCATCTTCCTGACTCCCTGGCATTCTTACATCCTGCGCAGCTTTCCAGTCAAGAGCTCCTGCGCATACTCTTAGATGTCTCTGGACACGCAGTGAATAATACTGAACTTTATTTCTCCTTACCAACAACTCTTTTCTGCTTCCTTTTTATGGAAATAAAGGCATTTCCTCGCACCCCCAAAACTCCACGTCGTGTCTTCATTAAAAACTCAAAAGTCTTCTCTGCATTGGCACACCTCGAGGCCTCTCAGGCTCTCGTTACCCAAATGTCGCAGTCTAACACAGAGCGGCCTGTCCAGCCTCCAGGGAAAGTCACGACGAAACGCCTTAAAAAAGATCCTCCATCGCCAACAGGGTCCACATCGGCTGTCTCTATGGAGCTGTTATTGGAAGAGATCCGTGCCCTCAGACCCTTCATGGAAGAAACTAACTCTAAGTTGCAGGTTCTTACTGACAACTGGTCTCAGATGTGGAACAGGAGCCCATATTACTATCGATGCCCAGGCTGCTGGCGCAAGTCGCCTCTTAGTTCCCATTCTGAATAGTTACCAAATAAAGAGACGGGCGCTGGGAGCAGGAATCACAAGAACAGAGTTTATTACTCATGAGGAGAGCCTGTCATTTCAGACACGAAACAAGATGTCATCGGGAGGTGCTCTAACAAGTGAGATGAGACATCTTCTTTTATACCTTACAAAACACTTGGCATTACAATCACGATATTGTGACACAAGGAAAAGACATCCCCATAATCCTCGTGTCAATCCTACCCCACATATGTTCACAATAGGGACCCTTGACCTGCTGATAAGAGGGGAGGGTAATCATGCAGCTGAGTGTTCCGCCAATTTTTAGGATGTGTGCGCCTGATCGTAGCCCAGGGGGTGGGGTGGCCAGGATCAATAGTGGGTCCTTTGAAGAGGAGTGATTTCATACAATAAGGGGCTGTAAACAGTATCTCACGGCTTAGGCGATGGCCTCGGACCTGTGTGGACAGTCAATCGTGGAGGGAGGATTTACCAACAGAGGGGTTATTCATGAAAGGAAAGGAGATGTTGGTCAGGCGCGGCCGTGACTCCCAAGGACAGAGTCTTGCAGAAGAAGAAGGTTTATGACTTGCCCATGTGAGGGAGGAGGGGGGAGCCAGGGTGCGCACAGGGACAGAGTCGCACAGAGAGAGAGGTCTTATGACCCGTACATGAGAGAACAGGGGCAGTCAGATACAGCTGGGGGGGTTTTGTCAGCTGAGGCGAAGGATGCTTCTTTGAGAGGAAAATGGGGGGGTGCATGGGTCAAGCAGGAGGGTTGCTTTTCAGAGCAGGGTCGCGCAGAGGGAGAGGGTTTCATGGTCTATGTATGTGAGAGAGGGGGGGGTTTCAAATACGCGCAGAAGGGAAGCCAGTGATTCTAATGAGCGGGCAAAAGGCCAGGGTGCCTAAAATGGCTGTCATGTACACGTGGGCACGGGCTTTTACTGGTGGAGTGATGCGGTCAATATCTTATGGTATTCCTGGTGCTTACAGGGAGAGGAGTGAAAAAGGGCAAATGAACACTGCTTATGTACATTACTTTTCCTGATTTTCCACAGTCGCCCCTTTTTACATAACAGAGTTCATTTTTGTAATTTGGTGGGGGTACATATGAACAGGCGCGGTTGAAGGATTAGCATTTGTCAATACTAACATTTGGCATATAATCATGGACAGTTGATATGATGGGCAGAATGCAGCACATAGGAAATTGCATTTGTCGAGTTCCTAACATTCAAACGCACTACACAGCATAAATGTTTCTGACTTAAAAAATGTGACCAATGAACATTTTGACCAAGTAGTTGAGGGCGGAATTCAGTTCAATACACAAGATCTCTTCGTCACAGTGTCTTTTTAGCAGTGAGCCATCACTGGTAGGCTCTAGTCTTTTTAGCAGTGAGCCATCACTGGTAGGCTCTAGTCCGTGTCCTTTCGTTGGCGCTGTTGAGCACCGGCGGTGGAGCTATAGGTCCAGCTCGGGTCCATCCTTACGCGTTGCAGGGTGCGGTCAGTCCTCTGCTGTTAGACCACAGTCCTGTTCCCTAACCAATCCTTTAGTGGCGCCTTATGCTCGGCACCCATATTCCTGCGGCGTACCCCATTTTCACCTGGATGCTGTTCTTCCTTTCGACAAGAAGTCATGTGAAAAAGAGGGTGTGTGGTTTCGATAGTCGATGGGAGTGAGAGGGTGGAGTGGGGGCAGATTTTCCTGGGACACACCAAAGGGACCAAGGGAGCAAATGATAACAAGCAAGCAAGCCCATCAACCGGGCTTGAAGAGGGGGACGGAAGCTTCAGGCACGTGTGGGTAGGCGGACAAAAGGCTTCAGGACAGCCCGTCATCCTTTCGTTTTACCACATTGGAGAGTGCCGTCTCGTCCCGTATTCATGTCGTGCTGGGGCTCCACCTTTGGTCGATGTTGCATGTGTCCCATGGTCTGCGGCCAGGCTGTGTGTCACGTCCGACCCTTCTCCTCCGGTTATCGTATATCTTTGAAATAGGTACAAAACAAGCTTTAGAGAACTGGTCAGGGGAAGACATTTATGCACGTGAATTCTTCCCTCAATCCTACGCACTTGGGAGTTACGCTCATTGGTCACAGTCAGAGGTTCATTACCAAGCAGTGCATATGTCAGCATTCCTACTGAGTTCATGCCAGGTTTTATTCATCGTCTGCACATGTCACATATGGAGGAAAGTCAGACTCTTATCAACTGTGCATTTCATCAAACTCAACATTTCGGAACCTCCAGGGAGACTCGTCTTTCTAACCTGAGCCTTAACAGTCTAACGTTTCCCTTCAAGGCTGGCTAACCTTTTCAAACTAGGCGGGGGTGCTATCATCGAGAGTCAGGGTAAAACAGGTTTTTCTCGAGGGGCGACAGTTACTCATGGTCATCATGTTAATATACGGGACAGCAGCTGGGGTCAACCAAGTGGGGCGGGGATGCTTCGGGCATTCGCGCTTGGGTGCAAAGGGGTGGGGCAATCTGGGCATTGGGGGTCAATCTTGACGTTGGCGTTCGTCTCTGATGAACTAAAAAATAAGGTGCCATTGACATACAGTTCCCCTGTAAAAGGCCAGATTGGGGGACTTTAGTCGTCTTACCTGTCCTTTCCTTCTCAGCCAATTCGAGTTCATTCATTTTGCAGAAAGGAGAGGTAGTAATATGGCGAGATACGATCATTTTAGTTTCGGTCAATTTCGCTGAACACCTTCGCGTTCAGTAAGTATCCAATCAGACTGGTGCCGGTGGGGCACAATTTTACCACAGAAAGGAAGAGGAAATAGGGAGACTCTCATAGAGAGTGAGAGTCGTCCGCAATCTAAACGAGCCATTCGGTACACGTATGACATGTAGGGAGAGAGAGAGAGGGAGAGAGAGAGAGAGAGAGAGAGAGACGTGTACGAAAATAGGTCATTTAGTGCGCTCACAACACAGAACAGCAGGGGGTCAGGTAACGGAGAGACGCAAACAGAGGGAGGACATAAATCCCTACAGTACACACACACAAACTCAGACGAAGGAAGACAGTACATGTATTACATATATAAGACATTCACGACAAAACATAAAACAAATATTGGCCAGAAAGATCTATCTTTACATCCTGCGTATCTTTAATATCCTATTTACCTACGTGCTTAGCTCTTTTTACCTTTCCCTCCTTTTCCCTCTCGCTTGCTATCTTTGCTAACGTTCTCAATTGCCAATACTTACGCCTCGGTCAGCCGGTCAGAAATTAACCTGGTCGGGCTATTTACCCACGGTTGGATCTTAAACCATTTTTCAGTTTCTTCCTTTGGTGGGAAGTTCTCCAGGCTGAGGCAACGGCGGGTATGGATCGGGAGAACAGTCGGACAGCTTGGTTATATCTATAAGAGTGTGAGAAGGAGGCGGTACATTTTGAACATCAGCAACATTCCTAACTTCCCAGACGGGTGGTGCCTTGGTAATCCTTACCCCGGCACTCTTCTTTGTCCTTTTCCTATCTAGTCAAACGTCTAGTTACATTATTTAACATGCTATTTCGAGTCAATTTTCGTCATACAGTACCCGTCAAGTTTCTATGTCAGTCCATCCTCCCAGTCGCTACATTCTAAGGAGGAACAGTCATGTCTAAGTCTACGTCTTTTTTAAAAACTCATCAACATAAGGGCTATGCTCATATTCCCTCCTTCCCTTTTTGTCGGTTGTTTGATCATCGCTCTTCCACACTTCAGTCGTCGTTCCCACGCGACCTGCAGAAGGGAGGAGAAAGAAGGGGGTGGGGGCAGCATTCAAACAACATCAGCATGCAGTAGTCCGAAAATGTTTTTACTT
This sequence comes from Lissotriton vulgaris, assembly GCF_964263255.1. NCBI lineage: Eukaryota > Metazoa > Chordata > Amphibia > Caudata > Salamandridae > Lissotriton > Lissotriton vulgaris. Next base: position 719,256 of record NW_028241537.1, read on the forward strand.
ACCACATACTCGACCTATCTCAATGTAGTGCATTTCTCTACCATCTCGGCGTTTAAGCCCAGTGGGACCAGTAGTGTCAGATAGACAATCATTGACGATCTGCGTATCTACATGAGTCACTTGGTCGCGGCCCCTTTAGGTTGCGTGCAAGGGTGGCGGTCAGGTGGCATTTCTGTGGCGTCGCTTAGGGGCGTCTAAAACACTTTTCCGGCTGCCTGTGACACATAATGTAGCTGCTAAATATTGGGCCCTTTTTAACCTTCAGCCTTAATCATACTTATTCTTCGCTCACAGTAGTAATACATTCAAAACTTATTAATGCAACCGCTACAATTATACTTTATTTTTCAAAATACCTTTAATAAAAAGTGTTGATGTACAAATACGGGCCTACAACCCAGTGGACCGGCCACGGAGCAGACTGGAACTGTACATAAGTGGAACGAAGTTGGTGGCCGTTCATTGCATAAAGTGCAGCAGTGCAATAAAATCGTATCGAACTTTCCTACAGGGCAAGCATGATGCATGTCAAGAATTCAGTTTTTCAATTAATTCATTAATTCATTATCCAAATGCTCACTCAGTGCCTACATTACACCAATTCATTGCTCCCAATCATAATTAGTACCCACCCTAAATCAGTTCATTGTCCCAACACATGATCAATATCTGTCTTACATTGCTTTCTTCTCTAAGCACATAATCACTATCCATCTTATCGACTTTCATTGTCCCAAAAGTGCATACATATCTCGGAGCATCAAGATATGAGCAATCCGGGCGAACAGGGAGTTTGAAAGTTTCGTTTCGTGTATCGGCGCCATTTTGGGCGAGGTCAGGCAGGTTCCAGTATAGTCAGAATGTCTCCAATGACTCGTGGTTGGACCAGAACCTCTTTTGGCAGTTCAAAAAAGTTTTCGTAATGGGGTGGCAGACTAACAATATGAATCATCAGTCAAAAAGTGGGGAGGGAGGCAACAATCTTTTCCTACCGGGTCATTCTGGTGTTCCACCGGAACTGAACAAATCTGTATCTTTGCAGGATTTTAGTCATTTCCAAACTGAGGCTGGCGCCGACAGGAGTGCGCCGATGTCGCGACTCCCAGTGAGGGGGACGGGGGCGCCCATGCGGAGGGGTCGGGGGGCCCCCCCGGCTCTCATAGAATCTTCAAAGTTGAGGAGAGAAGGCATGGGGCGTGTGCCCGTCCCGGGCGAAAGACCGCTTTTCGATGTGGACCCTCTTTAAGCAAGAGCGTTGGGGTGTCGCTGGAAGCCTCCACCTGGAGGGAGGTGGGGGAGGGTCGTTCGCGCCGCCTCCCCCTTCCTGGGACCCTGCGCCGTTCCTCGGCTCCAGCGCTTCGGTATTGGCCGTGCCAGCTATTGAAGATGGGGGGGGGTCGGTGGCTGAGGCAAGACATCCCCCACCTTTGACATGTGGCGGGACTACCTGCAACTGTCCAGGCGTTGCCGTGTGGCTGGACTACCTGTCACTCTCAGGCGTTGACATGTGGCGGGACTACCTGCAACTCTTCAGGCGTGGTCATGTGGCGGGACTACCTGCAACTCTCAGGGTTGTCCAACCTCGCCTTGGCTCCGGTCCTCGTCGATGGCCAGATCAGGCAAGAGAGGGGGGTGGGGGGTGGTCGGTGGCCGAGGCAAGACAGCCCCCCGTGGCCTGCAGGGCAGCAGAAGAGGGAAAGGGGAGACCTCCATGATTCCTCGGGCCGTCCGCCCTACAGCCTCCCCTTTCGACTGCGGCCAGCCGAGCCCTGCATGCATCGAGGCCTCGCCTTCCGGATGGGCGTAACCGCGGACCTGTTGCACTTCGGGAGCTTCCGGAATGGGGGTAGGTAACTATTGATTTGTATCTATTTCATGTGACCGTTATGTGGGCGTGGTGGGCAATGAGGCAGACATGTTTGGGGCAGGAATAGGCAACGAAACCTAGCTACCTCGTGGCTGCCTTGGTGTCAAGCTTGTCTTCCCTCGCCATTTTTATGTTTCTTATTGCGGGTTATTTCTAACGTTTCTTATTTTATTTTTAGCGAAGTTGATAACTCATCAGTGGCCTACTGATTTCGCTCAACTCTTTTTCTTGTATTTTTATGCCATAACCTATTATAAGCTATAGCGACTAGTCCACACTTAATGAACATGTCCTTATTAGGTGTGCCCTCCAGTGGAGCTGGATGGTTCATCTCTAATAAGCGGTCCGGGCTAAACAGGCTACCAATCAGTGGGGAGAAGATAGGCATGACGGATTACAACGGGGACAAAAGTCTGCACTACCTATCTTATCACGGCGGGCAAAGACTAGACAGAATATTTCTATTCTCCGTTGTTTGCAGGCGGTGAATACCTCAAAAGAACCAATACCGAACACTTAATGTACGGTCAATCAAACAATCAGTGGGGAGAATAAGTGGGTGCGAAAAGGTTTGCGTTACCCACTCTTTCTCTACCTGCAAAGAGAGACCTTGTTCTTCCCTGTTTGCAGACAAAGAATCTCCAGACAATAATCCACGAACGACAGTTCGGGAAACAGTGGGGGAGGAAGATAGGCACGACGGATTACAATGGGGACAAAAGTCTGCGTTACCTATCCTTCACTGCTTGCAAAGAGAGAGCCTGTTGTTTTCTCCGTTTGCAGACGGTGAATCTCCAGAGGTTTCAACAAAGCGTAATACTAGTATTATCCAAATCAAACAATCATTTCACAATTTGTCGCATTGACGCGACCTTACCCGGACCGGACCGTGTGGGCAGTTCTTCGCCTTCCTCCTTCCAGCGCCCGATCGTTCTCTTACTCCATGATTTTACCGCAGCAGTCCTGTGGGATTCCAGTCAGGACAGTAGGTCACTCGAGAGAGGTCCGTTCAGAATCGGTGAAGTTCATTCAATCGGCAGCCGGACGAGGGCCCTCTCAAGGTAGGTATACTCCGATCATTTAGATGTTCACCTCATCATCTGGATCTCTCTTACTGGACCTTATGTCACTGATGGACCCCGCGTTGGGACGCCAATTGTGGAACAGGAGCCCATATTACTATTGATGCCCAGGCTGCTGGCGCAAGTCGCCTCTTAGTTCCCATTCTGAATAGTTACCAAATAAAGAGACGGGCGCTGGGAGCAGGAATCACAAGAACAGAGTTTATTACTCATGAGGAGAGCCTGTCATTTCAGACACGAAACAAGATGTCATCGGGAGGTGCTCTAACAAGTGAGCTGAGACATCTTCTTTTATACCTTACAAAACACTTGGCATTACAATCACGATATTGTGACACAAGGAAAAGACATCCCCATAATCCTTGTGTCAATCCTACCCCACATATGTTCACAATAGGGACCCTTGACCTGCTGATAAGAGGGGAGGGTAATCACGCAGCTGAGTGTTCCGCCAATTTTTAGGATGTGTGCGCCTGATCGTAGCCCAGGGGGTGGGGTGGCCAGGATCAATAGTGGGTCCTTTGAAGAGGAGTGATTTCATACAATAAGGGGCTGTAAACAGTATCTCACGGCTTAGGCGATGGCCTCGGACCTGTGTGGACAGTCAATCGTGGAGGGAGGATTTACCAACAGAGGGGTTATTCATGAAAGGAAAGGAGATGTTGGTCAGGCGCAGCCGTGACTCCCAAGGACAGAGTCTTGCAGAAGAAGAAGGTTTATGACTTGCCCATGTGAGGGAGGAGGGGGGAGAAAGGGTGCGCACAGGGACAGAGTCGCACAGAGAGAGAGGTCTTATGACCCGTACATGAGAGAACAGGGGCAGTCAGATACAGCTGGGGGGGTTTTGTCAGCTGAGGCGAAGGATGCTTCTTCGAGAGGAAAATGGGGGGGGGTGCATGGGTCAAGCAGGAGGGTTGCTTTTCAGAGCAGGGTCGCGCAGAGGGAGAGGGTTTCATGGTCTATGTATGTGAGAGAGGGGGGGTTTCAAATACGCGCAGAAGGGAAGCCAGTGATTCTAATGAGCGGGCAAAAGGCCAGGGTGCCTAAAATGGCTGTCATGTACACGTGGGCACGGGCTTTTACTGGCGGAGTGATGCGGTCAATATCTTATGGTATTCCTGGTGCTTACAGGGAGAGGAGTGAAAAAGGGTAAATGAACACTGCTTATGTACATTACTTTTCCTGATTTTCCACACAGATGGATGCCAGAGTGACTACAGTGGAACATTCTCTAACTTCTCTCCAAGAGTCATCCTCCAAGGTATCACATATGCAGTCTCAGATTTCCTCTCTTCAAAAGCAAGTTGAAGAATTGGAGAACCGAAACAGACGCAACAATCTTCGTCTTTACGGCCTGGCGGAGAATTGTGAGGGGACTGACCCCATTGCCTTTTTCAAATCATTTTTGCCCAAACTTCTTCATCTGCCTGAGGGCACTACGCTTAACATCCAGCGTGCACATAGGCTGGGTCGTCTCCCTTCTACTTCTTCTCCTTCTTCACGACCAAGAGGTGTCATCATGTACTTCTTAGAATATACTGACCTTCTCAAAGTCATCTCAGCGGCTCGTGCCTCACCTCGTCTCCAATGGTCAGGTTCCAATCTCTTCTTTGCGCAGGATTACGCCAAAACCACAGCCAACCGTCGCAAAGCCTTTTTGGACATGCGCCCAGAGCTTCGCGCCATTGGAGCCAGATATGGTCTTTTCCATCCTTGCCTATTCAGAGTTACTCATAACAACAAGACAACGACCTACGAGGATCCTGTCCGTCTTCCGGGCTTTTTGAACGCTACACAGACGTCTGATATGGACTTATCTGGTTCTTCATCGGCTTTCCCTCCATGAATCTTGCATGATGTGACTTTTTTGTTCTAATCAATTTGCATGCTTAATGTTTGTTGCTGGTTGCTTAACTGTTTGCCCTTGATGTTTTTTCCAACGTCTTCAGTTTCTATGTTCCTTTTTTGACTCTCTCTCATCTTTCCTACATCCCTGTTGGATGGATATGCAATTGTCACTAGTGTTGTTTTGTATATTGTTTCGTCACTCACCATTGTTCTGTTTCCTCCTTTTCTTACTCATGTTATCCCTTTTTGTTTTTCGTCCTTGCAGGTTTCACGATTTGTATTGCGTCTTCCCCTCGACTTGCTGGTTTGCTTACATTGGATGCTCTGTCTCCTCTAGTTGGCGCTCCCCCCTCACTCCTCTCTCCTCGTCTCCTATTCCCGGTGATCATCCCTCCCCCTTTTTGTCCTACGTAAGTATGTTTTCCCTTTTCTCCCTGATGTTCACTTCCCTTTTTGTATCTTTTTTTCTCTCATCTTCACTAGTTTTCCCTTTTCTACAGGTGTCTTCCTCTTTTGTTTTTCGACAACTCTTCTGCTGTACACTCTCTCCTATCACTCTCTTTACTCCCTGGATTACCTTCCTATGTTTTTTAAGCCAACAGCTCTTCGCTATTACTTTCCCACTCTTTCTCCCTCTTCCTCATTCTCTTTTTCAACCTCATATTGTAGTGATTTTTACAGACTTTCACACTCTTTTTGATTTTTCTCCCCATCTGGGTTTTTCTCACATCTTTTTTCTTCATGTTGATATTTCCCTCCTTATTTATATGATATGTCTCTGAAAGAATTACTTGGAATGTTAAGGGCATTAATTCTCCCATCAAACGACAAAGAATTTTATCTCACCTTGCACGTTTAAATGTGGATATTGCTTTTTTACAAGAAACCCATCTATCTGCTGAAGAATCTGTTAAACTAAAAAGGGGTTGGGTGGGTGATGTTTACTACTCTCCTAGGGATGGTAAACGCAATGGTGTGGCCATTCTATGTCATAAAGCTCTTTCTCACTCCTTGCTCGTTCAGGAATCGGATGCTGATGGCCGATGGACGTATGCTAAGCTGTCCATCAAGAATGTTCCAATTTCTCTCCTAAATGTTTATGCCCCTACTACTGGTGATCCTACTTTTTGGCATTCCTTTTCCCAACACATTACCAGATTTATTGATGACAATTTTATTTTAGCAGGTGACTGCAATCAGCCCCTAGACCCCTTTTTAGACAGAAATTCCAAAGCACACTTCATTCCTAATAAGTCACATAAATCCTTCTCTCAAACCATCTCTCAGCATAAACTTACTGAGGCTTGGCGTTTATGTAACCCAGAACTTCAGGAATTTACTTTTTACTCTCCATGCCATGACTCCCAATCCCGAATTGATTACATTTTTGTGACCCACAACATTGTTCAAACTCTCACCCATGCCGAAATTGGTCCGATTTTACTTTCTGACCATGCCCCCACTTTAGTTCAATTGGACATTTTACCCAAATCAGTTGGTCCTAAACGTTGGCGTTTTAACAACTCTCTTCTCTTAGACCCTAAATTTACCTCCTCCTTCACTACTTTCTCAGATGATTTTTTCTCCTTGAATGACGATTCCCCCGTCCCCAAGCACACCATTTGGGACGCCTTTAAGGCGGCAGCGAGAGACTTTATAATTGGCTTTGTTGCAAAAAAACGGAAAGCTGCTCGCAACTTCACAAAGGCTATCCTTCTGGATATTAAGAAATTGGAGCATTCTTATTTTACTTCTCATTCGCAGGAGAGTCTAACCGCCTTGATAAATGCTAAAATGAAATTCAACAAAAAATCCATGGATGATGCATCCTTGTATCTATTGAAATCAAGTGCCAAGTTTTATGGGGGCAAAAATAAGGCTGGTAAGATATTAGCTAATTACCTCAAAGTTAAGCAAAATAAGTTGAATATTGAATCAGTCTACGACGCTACCTCCACTCTTAAACACACAGACGCAGATATTCTTACTGAATTTTCCACCTTCTACAAAACCCTATACTCTTCTGAAACCCAGCCCTCTTCCCAATCCCTAGACAATTTTTTCTCTACTATTCAAAAACCAACCAACTTCCCACTTGACCTATCTCACTTAGAGCTTGACATATCCCAACAAGAATTGCTTAAGGCACTTCAAACCCTCCAAAAAGATAAGGCTCCTGGGCCAGACGGCTTCACGGTAGAATTTTTTCTTCACTTTTCAAAGCTTCTCATCCCAAGGCTCCTTTCCCTCATTGGCGCTTTCCTCACCTTGGGTTCCTCCTCAGGCTCTTTTTCAGATGCACATATTTGCCTCATACCCAAGGAGGGGAAAGATCCTCAACATTGTAAAAATTACAGACCAATTTCTTTGGTTAATATTGATTATAAAATATTTGCGAAGTCTCTCGCGGCGCGTCTCGATCTTCTTCTCCCAGATCTTTTGGGTGAGGAACAGTCGGGCTTTGTTAAAAGTCGCTTTATCACTGATAACACTAGACTTCTCTTTAATATTCTCTCTAAATCTCGCCTTTTCACCCATCCCCTTGTGGCCATTGCCCTGGACGCTGAAAAGGCGTTTGATAGGGTTGAATGGACCTATCTCTTTCAAACCCTTCGTTGGTTTGGTTTTGGTCCTGTTTTCATATCTCTAATTTCATTACTTTATTCCAACCCGCGTGCTGCGGTTTGTGCCAATGGTCAAATATCCTCTTTTTTTAATCTGCAAAGAGGTGTTCGCCAGGGATGCCCCCTGTCTCCCTTCCTCTTTAATTTGGCCTTAGAACCTTTCCTTTCTAAACTTGTCAAAACCCCTCTATTCAAGGTTTCCAATTATCGGACTCCCACATCAAATTGGCCGCATACGCGGATGACATCCTTCTCTTTATTTCCAATCCCGCTGTTTCGATTCCTGCCTTCCTCACTGAAGTCCACGCCTATTCTCAGATATCTGGATATAAGCTTAACAATGATAAATGTGAGATCCTCCCCTTAACTAAATTTACATTTAAACCCGATTTTGCTGCATCCAATTTACATGGAATCCCTCTAATATTAAGTACCTTGGGCTTCACATCACTCCCACCATCCCAGACACTGTTTCCCTTTGTATGTCCAAATGCATTCAAAAATTAACAGATCTCACGTCCAAATGGCATCCTCTTTATCTATCCTGGTGGGGTCGCCTTGACACCATTAAAATGATGCTGTCTCCCATTGTCCTCTATACCCTCTCTAATATCCCAGTCCCCATCCCTTCTAAATTTTTCAAAAAAATTAATTCTATTCTAACGTCCTTTCTTTGGAATAAAAAGAAACCCCGAATGTCTTTAGCCCGCTTGATCCGTCCTAAGTCAGAGGGTGGGGTTAACTTCCCCGACTTTCCCACTTACCATAAAGCGTTCCAACTACGACAAGCTTCCTTTTGGTTGCAAGACCCCAACACTCCCTGCCCTTTATGGACCAAATTTGAACGTCTTCTTCTTTCTCTCTTTTCCTTTGCCGAATATCTTTCCTTCTCTCGCAAACCCGCTTCCATTTCTACTCCTATTCATAAATTCACTACTAAATTGCTCCTATCTTCTTCTCATTCTCCTCCCACAACCACTGCTGATTTTCTTTCCTCCCCCATCTGGCATAATACTTCCTTACTCATTCGAGACAGACCCTTCTTTTGGAAAACATGGCATAGCAGGGGTTTGCTGTGGATTTCCCAACTCTTTTCTCACTCCTCTTTTTTGCCTTTTCCTACTCTTTGCTTCCTTTATAACTTACCTACCTCCTCCGCTCGCAATTATCAATTGCTCAAGGATGCAGTCCTAACAAACTATAATCGCCTTTCTCAGCCCTGTCTCCCTCCTACTCCACCCACTCTCTCTTCCTCACTCCACTCCTTTCTCCGCACTACACCGAAAGCTGCCGCTATCTACAAACACCTTCACACTGGTGTGTCTATCAGACCCAAATCTAAGGTGGAGGAATGTTGGGAGCACGACTTGTCTGTGTCCTGGTCAGTCTCATTTTGGGACAAAATCTGGACCAAGATACGTAAATCCTCGAGAGCGGCAACCCTTACACAGACTCTGTTTTTTATTTACAACAGACTTCTTTTTACACCCTTTGACCTTCACAAACGTTTTCCAACCACTCCCCACATATGCTGGTCTTGTTCATCACCACACGCTACTTTATTTCACATGTTATTTTTATGTACTCATGTTTGCAGTTTTTGGATACAGGTTTGGGCTCAAATTAATCTGATTTTTCATACTTGTGTCCCCTTTTCTCACACGCATGTCTTCCTGGGTAGCCTTTCCCCTTGCTGGGACAATGTTGATTTAAAGCCTCAAATTGTTGACTTACTACTGGCAGCTGCCTTTCAACAAATAACGGTCAATTGGAAAGACTTTTCTAATATTTCCTTCAAGGCGTGGTGGTTTAATGTCTGCCATAACCATAGACTTGACACTGCTTATGTTTTTCCGGCATGTATGGCTACAAAACGCATGGACTTATGGCTTCCTGTCACGCTTTATTTGGACTCATGTTCTAAACGTCTGTTTCACCCACCACCTTCGCAACAGGAAGTCCTCAAACCTCCTTAATTGCTCGATGCATTCCATTTTTTTCTTTTTTTTTTCCATTGTACTACTTTCTTATTCTTTACGAATGTTTTCATGCATATTATGCTTGCTATTTAGCATACCTTTCCTTCACCCTTCACTTTTCCTTTCTCTAGCACCCAGATTTATTTTCTCATCATATTTGCATTTTCTGATTGTTTTATTTTGCTCATAATCTTTAATTTAATACTCCAATGTATTTTGTTTTGACACCTGGCTTTTCTCTTGTTATTATCAAATAAAATTGTCTTGAACTTAAAAGGATGCTTGTTTCCCGTCTGGGGAGTATCTTGCCTACCAATTCAGGCTGGCCTGTTTCCCTGGGGAGCAGGGTCAACACGTATTTGCATATGGCTGGGTCCAAGTTGGAATGGCATTGTGAGCAAAAAGCATTGGTTTTCGACCCAGATCTCTGTACTGGGGTGAGTGTTTGACATTGTTCCGCATTCTGTCCATCATTTGTTCTTTTTGAATATGCACCTATGGCAGCAAAAATTAAATGTTGTAAGACATGGGCGTTTTAGTTGAGAGAGGAAACACCCTACCTCAAATAATATTCAGTATCTGTGATGATGAATCACGAAAGTCATTAAGTAAACGTGCTCAGTCCTGTGGTTGCTAAGGGACAGAACAGCCACGCTTAGAGGCAATGTGTAAAGTATTTATGCAATACTCACACAGTAATAAATTAAAAACACAACACAAGAAAAATCCCAAATAAAATGGGAAAATAGAGAGTATTCTAATAAAGAAAATTACACCCAAAAACAAAATCCAATTATTAGAACCAGAGTTATGAGTTATTAAATTATTACATGCTGTATGTAAAAGCAATGCCAAAGGGCACTAAGAGCCTACTTTGGGCAATTGGTTGCAATGGACCAGGATATGGTTGAGACATAAGACCAACTGTAATGGAGCGTTGGTTGGATACAGGCATCTTCTCCCTTAGAAACATTTTTGGTGGTAGAAAAGCTTCAGCTGGGCAAGACAGCTGAATGAATCACAGGAAGGGACCAGCGATGACTGAAGCTGCCCTGCAAGGTCTCGAAGTCTATCAAATGCATACCAGGTATCGAAAGTTGTCAATGTAGCTTGGATACTGCTCTGTGTCGAGGCCAAGGAAGCCCTGAATCAGGTGGTGCATATTGTTTAATCTGGTGTGGCCATCAATAAATGTTGTCAGTATTGATACTCAGTGTCAAATCCAGTAAAGGTCTGAGTTAGGCAGGGAGGAGTACTCTCTGACAACAGCTAAAGGTCGTCTTGCTTAGGTACAGTACTTGAGGGCCATGACTCACTCCCATAGAGGCGAGCAGAAGGGTGTGAAGAAAGAATATTGGGTTGGAAGTGTCGAACTACAGAAATATCGAGTCCGAAATATCATGAGTCCGAAATATCAGCAGCAAGAATATTGTGGTCAAGAATATCGATTTTAAGGTAAGACATATTGTTAAAAATGTAGAAGTCATTAATATCATTTGCAAAACTACAGTTGTTTAAAAATCGATTTTTTAATTAGTGTTCTGTATTTTAGTATGTATTTTAAATGTGTGTGATGTTTTTTTGTATAAGAATTGTTTGTTTTTTAATATATGTGTTACATTTTTAGTAGTTATAAATTTTATTTTAATTACATTTTGTCTTTTTTTAGTCCCATAGCAGGTGTTGGTTTTACAGGGAAATAAGGTGGGAAATAATTTAATCATAATACATTCATGAATATTTTGTATGTATTCATATTTATTTAATTGAGATGGTATAGTCTTATCTATGGAAAGGGATTTATTATTAATTAATTATTAAATGAGTATTAAATTATTGTAATTAATTATGGCAATTGTGTGAATTGTTTAGGTGTGGGTTGTAGGGTTTATAGGGATAAAGGGAGAAAGTAATTAAAAATTAATTAATAATACGTTGATTAGTATTAATTATTGAAAATTAAATATGGAAATTGTGTAATTAATTTTAGGTGCAGGTTGTGGGGTTGATAGGGGTAATGAGTAGAAAGTAATTTATTTTTGATTAATAAATCTTTAGCTGTTAATTGATATTAAATAATTGATTGGAAATTAAATATGGAAATTGTTTAATTAATTTTAGGTGAGGGTTGTGGTGTTTATAGGGGTAAAGGGTGGGAAGTAATGTATGTTGAATTAATTGATAATTAGTTTTTAAATAATATTAATTAATTAATTGAAAATTAAATATGGAAATTGTGCAATTAATTGAAAATAAGTTTTAATTGTGTATTTCATTTTTTTACTGTTTCATTTTAGCTGTGGTTTTTGTGGGTTAAATGGGTAACCTGTGTTTCTATGAATTTTTATTTGTTTTTTAATGATAATATTTTTTTAATTGGTAATTCCTTATGTTAATTATGTAAGTACATTTTTTTCTAATTTAGATGTGGAGTGTGAAATGTGTCATATTGTGCCGCCTAATAGTTGTCTTTTGTGCTTTCCATTCAGTAGAGTGAGAGAGACTACACCATAGTAAGTTAAAGCGCTATCCGGGCTATTAGCCAGGAAAATGATATTGTAATCAGGAATTGCAACAAATGTGTTTTTAACATTTTGCATTGAAAGATAAGCACTTGCACTTTTGCCAATTAACTAATGGGATTTCGTTAATGTCTTCTGGTTTTAATTGTGAATCTAATGATACTTCTTTTATATATATATATTTTTATCCATATTGGGGGGAATTGTAAAGATTTTAATTAATCATACAATAAACTATGACTTGACTTCACTTGTTTGGTGGTATAAAGTAGGACATAAAATCTATGTTATAATTAATGTTTTTGTTTCTAAATAATTTCGAATTAAATATTGATTTGTTTGAACATTATTTAGTATTTTATTTAATATAATATTTGTCATATGCATTTGACATAATATGTTTTTTTAAATTGTAACATTAAACATATTTGTGTTTAAATTGTTAACATATTTATATATTTTTTTTATTTATTTAGTTTTTAAAATATTTTTGTTGCTAATATTTTGTTTGTTTTCAATTTCTAACTGACTGGACTGAGAATATTCATTGTTACCCCTCCGCTATCCAATACTTTCCTTACTGTTACACTGATTGCTTGTGCTCACGCGCACTGAAGTCACCCCGAGCGCGCAGTGTTTCATAATTACTGCACACACGAAACATCCGTTCAACAGCAAGTGGCTCTGACGCTTTATTTATTTTCTTAATAGTGCGTGTCTCCGGGGCAGATTTGGGGCCTTTGTGAAAGTATTCAGTGTTAATCGCATCACCTTCATGCGCTGAAATTAACAAGAATACTTTTACAAAGGCCCACAATCAACCCCGGACTGTTGGGAAAAGGAATGTAGAAAATCTAAAGCACAACATGTGCTTTCAGAATCTGAAAGCACATGTCGTGTTTGAGACTCTGCATTCCTTTTCCTAATAGTGCACTCCTGCGGGATTGATTGTGTGCCTTTGAAATAGAATTCATGTTAATTGAAGAATACACCAGTGCTGCAATTAACATGTATACATTCTCAAAGGCCCACAATCAGCTCTGCAGCTCTGCGCTACTAAAAAAAATTGTGCTTTCAGATTCTGAAAACACACATCTTATTTGAGAGTCTGCATTTCTTTTTTTAATAGTGCTCTGCTGTGGGGCTGATTGAATGCATTTGAAATAGAATTCTTATTAATGGCAGCGTACACAGGCTCTGCAATTAAGATAAATACAATCTCAAAGGCCCGCAGTCCGCCACGCAGCTCTGCACTATTACAAAAAGAAATGTAGAGTTTCCAGAACAAATTGATTCTGAAAACACATATTTGAGAGTCTGCATTTCTTATTTTTAATAATGCAAGGCTGCGGGACTGATTGTAGGCCTTTGAAATAGTATTATAGCTGTCAGGGTTTCAGATTGAACGTGTTGACACAGATGTCTCCCCAATCTGCATCTGCACAGGCTTTGCCCCAAGCACCTAAGAAGTTGAATCTTGGCAGGATGCCCATAATTTGCTTGGATGGCGCCTTACTCCACAAAACACAGATGCCACCCTAAAAGACTTTGAACTCTTCTGAGATCATTTGAATGATGAAGAAAAAGGATAAAATCAGTCCCTGACTGGGGAAACCTCCAGGGACCTGAGGAGGTGATGAATGTTTCTTATGGATCTGAAGCCTTACGATTTTTTAAGGAATACGTTGGATGCCATATGTTGAAGCCCTGATGAAGTCTCTTTGGAGACGAAACGCCTTGGCTATGAGGCTATGATATGTGGAATGTAAAAAAGAAAATCTGCTTGTGAAAAATAAAGAAGAAAAACTCGTCAGGAAACATACACTTTGAACCTGGACATTTCTTTATGCGCTACTGTTCATGCAATACTGATATGATACGCTAATATTAATGTACATAGTGCTGAAACGTATTGCAGTGGGGGTTCTTCTAGGGCATCCCTCACCATTTCCCCCTCTTCTGCAGCTCAGAGTGTTGCCCAGCCTAAGTGAAGCAAGGGCAAGATGACCTAAGGGACCACACCAGAACCCAGCTGCGCATTTGACTGTGGGCGACTAGCTGGTAAGCATTCTATCATCGCCCCATAATCCCATTGGAGGGCCTTAGCTGTTGTGGAGCCCCGCCTCATTGAAGGGGAACTGGGGCCGAAGATTTGCTCATACCCCACATGAACTAGATTTCGCTGCTCCGCTCAACTCTATCATGATGGGGAAACCTCGAGGTGCCAGGCACCTGAGCCCATGCCCTAGCGAGCCCACTCTGCTTACTGCCTCCACAGACCAGGCCATGGGTACCCTGCAACCTCTGGAAACCACCCTCAACACACACTCCGCTCAATTCAAGAAGGGCCTCCATGCTATCATGGACACTAAAACATCGCCGGAGGCAAAAAATCAACTGTGTCTCCTTGGAAGTGAATCTCCGGAGTGTGGATCAATCACAAGGTGGCAGACCACGTGGACGATGTACAATCCTCTTTGATCTCCTTGAACCCCATGATATGGGAAATACAAACACAAATGAGTGCTATGAAAGTAGAGGTAAACTCGCTGCACTGCAGAGCGGAGGACACTGAAGGGCACTGTGGCACAACATCTGCTTTCTCAGCTTCCCAGAGCACTCACAAAGCCCCAGTGCTGAGCTCTTCATCGAAACTTGGCTAATAACCATGGTACTGCAAAACAAAGTTCCAAAACTGCTCTCTGTGGAGCAGGCGCACCACAGCCCTGGCAGGCCACCACCAGTTGGAGCGCTATCATAACAAATCATTGCTTGTCTCCTCAATTACTGGGACTAAGACCTAGTCCTGCAATAATTTCGAATGAAGGACCCCTTGCCTTTTGAAAACTTGGAGATTGCAGAATATCCCGACTTCACAGTTTAGGAACAGTGGCTTTGCGACTCCTACTTGAAAGTCAAGCAACGTATCTGGGAGCTGCAGCTAAAGTAATTGAATGCCAGACTAATTCCCACTAGTCTAGTGGGAATCAGTCTGGTATTCAATTGCCTCCTCCCCTTTCTCAGACCTTGAATGTTTTTTAGGGGGTAACTTTATTCATATAGTGTTTACTGCAGCTAAAGTACGCAATCTTGTTCTCAACAAAGCTCAAAGTACTGGATGGTGAGACCTCCCACATTTTCTCAACACCAGAGAATATCTGTACCTGCCTTCCCGCTAAAGGTTTGGCTCACAACTCTACGGAGAACAAGGCAAATGATAATAGGTGGTAGGAGGAATGTTTGTACATGACCTACTTAGGACCAGGCAGCCGCAGAACAGGCACAAGGGGTAACAGTGGCTTCACAGCCCAAATCCTTTTGCCCCTCTATGAAAGGGACATGCATAAGACATGGACAATTCCAGGACCTCGAATACAAGCACTGGTCATGGTCTGGGGCTAATACCAAGATCAGCTGTTGATCGACTGTGAACACTCTCCTAGGAATGAACACTGATTTCTGTCAGGGGAGGGGAACTGTATGGCAATGCTTTTTCATTGACAACCGTGGGGTGGGAGCCTCGGAGCCACAAGACGAACCCTAATTTTTAATGACAAAAAGAGCTCCTGCTGATGTGGTGGGTTTGCCACCCTCAGAACTGGAAGAGCAAGCCCCCTGATGCCCTAATGGATTAAGTATTCTGCCTACAACTGAGCCCAGTATCCGTGTTGCTCCAGTAGCAGTGAGGCTGGGACCCCACCCTCAAGGACCAGCCTCTATTAAATAAAGACAATCTTGACCTGACATATTTTAAAACCTATCAACACATCTCCTTGCTCCCTCTTGAAGACCTTGCTTTTTGCTTTGTAAATCTGACCTACCAAGACTCATTGCTCCCACCGGAAATGTTAACTGTTACATCTCGTTGACACCTTCTGGTATATGTTTCGCTAAACAAATTGGCCATTCATTCATTCAGTTGGGAGAAGATGTGTACTTCTGAGCCCCGGCAGGAGGAGAGGACACCAAAGATAAGGGAAGGAGGAATGCTGCCACATGGAGCCACTGTAGCAATCTGCTACAATTGTTTGACTTTAAAGGCCAAGAGGCCGGCTAAAAAAAATTCAGGTGGCTAGGGCTCACTACCCGGAGCAAAATGAGCCCAGTGAAAACCATCCCAAATTGGTCAGAGAAATTCATCTTTGAAGTTTGGTGACATTTTTTCTGAAATGGAGCTGGTGGAGATCCATCACTGTTTTCAAAAATTACCCCTGGAGTGAGCCAGTACCTGGGTGTCGGCGCAAGTTTATCACGTTTTAATGATCTCAGGTGAGGAGCGTCCGTGGGGACCCCTTCCAGAGCTCGGTCAGACCCCTATTCCCAGCTGGTATACAGAAAGAAGGGGCTGAGACCCCATCTCCTGGTCCCTGCCGCAGGATGGAGGGGGCAGCTGTTTCTCAGGCCCTCAGCAAAGAAAAAGCGCCAGGAACCACAGCCCTGGACCCCCCCACCTCCCGACAATGGGGAGGAAGGGGTAGCATCTCAATCATGATGGTCTCTCTCGCGCCCACTGCTTGTGTCTGGGGGGAGCAAGCTGTCAAGGTAAAATTATGCAAAATTATGCAAAATGAAAAATGGTAATTTGAAGAAGTTTCATGAATTTTGTGTAGCATAAATTCTGTAATTTTGTCCATTTCGTCTCAGTAATTCAAATTTCTCCCAAGCCTAGATTGTGAGCTGACATTTCTTCACAATTCAAATCAGATGAAAAGTGAATGGATAGTGTGGTAATGAAAGAAGGAGGTATGATACTTAAGATAGTTCTTCTACCGCTCTAGAAAATTCTGGAGAAGTTGGTAGTATTCTTTAGACCCCTATATTTTGTGATTATTATTTTTTTATTTTTTTGTCCGTGTGCCCCATAGTTTCGTTTTTGTAATCAGAGTTTAGTATTAGATATTGCCCTTTAGGCATGCTTTAGAAAATAGCGAATAATGAAAGGTGCATTGCATTTTCGAAATGGGCACCTCTTCTATGGTCTGTCAGGCAACAATATTTGTATCCCTTGTAGCGCTAAAACAATGGAATATTTTATTACAGATATTCAGGTATTGTCAGAGGCTTGCGAAGGAAAATGACGTTATTCTGTGAAACTTAATATAGGATGGCAAAATGATAGAAAAAGAGATTAAACCTCTGGAACAAAGACAGATTTTGACTTACACATCAGATGTATCTTAAAATCTACCTAATATAATCCTGGAAGTGATGCATTTGATGCCAAGGCAGCCGCGCAAATGCTACTGAAATGCAGAAAATGATATAATCGTGATAACAAAAGGACTTTCGGTATCTGTTGGCTGCACTGAAAGATGAAGCTTCTCGATTTCAAGCGTGTCCTTAACTTAGGAACTCAAACTTTTATTGCAGTCATTCAGCTTATTTATCAACAAAGTCCTGAACAGCAGTAGATAAGGCAAACACCTGACGGCAAAAAGAAATGTCAAAATGGGTATTTTTGTTACATGAACTAGAGACTCATAACAACATGGACGAGGCTTATGCTGCCGCCCTCAGACGGGACGTCACAATGTGCTGCATTCGATCAGATTCTTTTCTACCCAGTAAGGTGCAAGCGGCTTATATATGAGAGTCACTTTTTTCACGCTCCGACAGCACAAGCCTCTGAATCATATCTATAAGGTGATGCAAGGCCACCCTGCATGATTATGCATGGCCTCATAGATATGGAGTAAGACAAAGCAGCAAAAGTCGCTGCATAGCCCTATTCTGCGTCAAGAAGGCGTTCAATGGCTGTGCAGTGGGTGTTCCTTCGCAAAACCCGTGGAATTTTGGCATTGGCCCAGACTTACTTTGGGCCATATGTATCAAGCCTTTTGCGATTCGTTAAGGCCGAAAATCGCAGAATTTCGGCCTTAGCGAATCGCAAACGGCCTTTTTTTCCGATTTTGAAATGTATGAAAAATTAGCAAAATAAGGAATCGCTAAAAATTGCGATTCCCTATTTTGCTTAAGCATTTAAGGAATCGCAGTTTTGTGATTCCTTAAATGCTATGTATGAAGCTTTTCAAAATTGTGAATTCAGGTTTAGAAATCGCAAATTACCACCAACTTGTAGTTGGTGGTAATTTGCGATTTCTTGTAAATATGCACAATTGTGCATTTGTGAGGGTGGCATATGACACACATACATGCCCATTGGGCATGTATGTGCGCCATATGCACACACATGTAAATTTCAGGGGTGCAGCAGGTTGTCCTTGAGACACCCCTGCAACCTTGAAATAATTCTCAAATTGCGATTAGCAAATTGCGAATTCGCAAATTGAGAATTATTTCACAGTCATTTCTATGGGCCTCCTGGCCCATAGAAATGAATGGAAAATTATTCCTTATTTGCGAATTTGCAAATTGCGGATTCGCAAATAAGGAATAACTGGAAATCGCTAAAAAATAGCGATTTTCTACATACATACCATTTTGCGATTTCTAAATAGCGATTCCTTAAAAATTGCTATTTAGAAATCGCAAATGGTGATGATGATACATACTGCCCATAATCACGTAAACCTAGGTCAGTGTCAAGACCTTATACCTCCCCACAGCAGGTGTTAAGAGGCGAAATATTCATATATCTCCTAATTTTTGCCTCTTTCCATGTGTGCTGCATTCTGGAAAGAGGAAAATGCCTCTGTGGACTGTTTTTGTGCTGGAAGGTGCCCCTTTCTGCTCACAAAAATCTTGCCTGCAACAGAGACACCCTAGCACCAAGGTGCAAGGGTACCTACGTTTGCGCTAGGCAACAAATTGTGCACCAGAACAGGGGGAAAGGACATGAATGCATCATATTTCATAAATACGATGCATTCCTTCCCTTTCACATTGGTGTAGGGCAGTGAAGCAAGTAGATTTGTGGTGCTGACCTATGCTAATTCCTCATAAACGAGGCTCCGGATTTACTAACATGTGACGCTGCAAGCATGCTTGGCCGCACTACGTCAATTGGAGAGAGTTGGAATGCGCCATAATTACTCACATATGGCGCATTACTGTTTTTTCTGTGCATTGGCACACTTGTGGCTGATGCAAGGGGGCATGTGTTACAGTCAGGATTGCTTTTGTGCGGGAAGGGACACCATCCTGCACAAAATCAATCCCCAGATGTTTTTTCCTCTTTCTATGTATGCTGCAGAATGCAGAACACTTAGAAAGACGGAATAACGAGGAGAAATGAGCATACACCTGGGAAGGCCAAGCATTTTGACGTATTCCCAAGTTTACTAGTATTCTTAAATCTGGGAATGCACCTAAAACCATAGGTGGAGGCGTAGGAACACCCACGCTCCACTCATGGAATGCCTTCCCCATGAAGAGTAACTCAAGACGGCTTTGCGTGGCATAGTAAATGTAACTTAAAGGCTTGTGTTGCCTTGCGTCACATTGCGTGACGTAAGGTCAACACAAGGCCTTGTTTAATCCAGACATCAACCATCCCTTTTATGCCCCATGTTTTGAACAAAAGGGTCAATGTCTGGTAGGCCCCTGTGGGTTTGGAGAACATTGAAGAAACCTACAGAAATAAGAACTCCCCAATTGGCCCTTGATCACAAAAACTTTTTTTTTTTAAACCATGAATGCACAGCTCTGTGATAATCACTTTTTGAAACAATTGTACACTTTTAAATATATCTAAAATGTTTCACTATATGCACACAAACAGCTGTCCTATTTTTTTGCATTTATGCTGGATTGCTATCGCTCAAGTGCGACCTAGGTGTAGTTGTGACAGTTATTTCCAATGTTACAAACTTCTAATAGTCGTAGCAATCTGTCACACAAACCTATCATTCCCAACTGAGGGTGCTGTGAACCACAGTCAGCAAAGTCAATCCATTATTCATTCAGTGGTCATTTTAGAAATAATCCAATGAATCGCCATGCTCCCCTGTTCTATTCCATGCTGTGAAAATGGGGAAATAAATCCAGGGATACCTAGATCCTAATTTGCCCAATCTATGTTAAATATTCTCAAATCAGCTTTCGATGTATGTCAGAATCAACTTTAAAAATATCAGGAGTGGTGACACTGACATTATAACATTCAGTTGGTCTGTGATCCAGTGTATTCAAGCTGGCAGATGATTGGGTTCTGTTCACACACAGGAACAGAGAGGAATCTCCCTTATAGTGGAGCTTAATTAATTATTGTCTGCTCTGGCATGACTATATTGTCACAATAAATGCAGCAGAAGTTCAAAAGTCTGCATTTTTTATTCGCACCTTGAAAAACCTCTTTTGTGGCCGGTTATTCTTTTTGGGACAATTTAAGAACCCATCTACTGTGTTTATTCTTGTATGTTAATGCAATATGGTTTTGTAGCACAAAGAGGTCATAAAGTTTCCTCTAGGGAGGACAGCTCATTCCCTCAGAGCCAGAGCTGTATTTCCTTCCCTCACCCACTTAGCTGTTCTGCCCCTGCCTCAGACCCCAACCCTGATACTTCCAGTCTGTTCTTGTGGTGCGAGGCACTGTGTTCATCCTGGAAAGAAACACACGTTTTTATTTTAACATAGGGCCAGATGTGGGTGGCCAAATAGCGATAGCTAACGCTGAAAATCACAGAATTTCAGTGTTTGCGATCGCTAATAAACCATGTGAAATGTACCGGCCACATGCATCAATCTAGGATTTTGCATTTCCTAAATAGCGAACATTAAGGAATCGCTATTTAGGAATAGCAAAATCCTATGCATCAAGAAATCCTAATTTTTTTTAGGATTTCTTAAATTTCGGAATTTGCGATTTCTTAATTGCGAATCGTAATTAAGGAATGGCATTACATTGATTCCTATGGGCCTAGAGGCCCATAGGAATCAATGCCGTTTTGCATTTCTTTTTTTAGGAAATCGCAATTTGTTGATGCATTGCAAGGGTGCAGAGGGGGGTCCAAAGGACCCCCCCTACACCCCTAAAATGTATTTTACAGTGCATGTTTCACACACACATGTCCTAAGGACATGTGTGTCTGTAACATGGCACTTTTCAAAATGCATTTTTGTGCTTTTTTAGGTTTAAAGCATTTTATTAAGGCAAAAAACATAGGAGGTAAGGACACATGAGGGTTAGGGTTACATACATTCAGATGAAAATAGCTGAGTATAAATCCAGGAGTGCGATGGTGGACAAAGCTACTGCAAAAAGAAAAATCAAATGGTAAAATGATAAGGGCTAGATATAGTCGACACCATCAAGCAGATCAGAAAATGAAAGGCAATGATGCAAGAAACCAACCCCACCAACCCCCAGAACCCCTCCCTCCAAACCCCCCCTCTCACCCCAACACCCTCCCACCTCCCCCCATCCAGTACTCGGCCATAACGCATCCTGCCCTCCCGCCACGCCCCCCACCCCGTGAGCCCAGATCTTGTGTCCCTTTAGTCAGTTGAGATCACCGATGGCGTTAGTCTCAGAAGTCTGAGGTACCTCGGACAGGTGAGTTCCCTAAATTCTGTAGTTAAAAGCGCATGAAAGGGCTGCCATAGCTCATCAAATTGTTCCACATCCCCCGCCACCATAAGCGATAGTTTCTCCATACCTAGCACATGCCAAAGCCTGTGCAACCAGCTTATGATGGAGGGGACCGTGGTGGTACGCCAGTGAATCAAGATGTTCTGAATCGCTGAACCCAGCGCTATCGCAATTTGCCTGCCCCTGCGGGACTTCAGCGGGTACATCAGGCCATTCGGGAGGCCCAGCAATACATACGCCGGGAAGCGTGGCAATTCAGTTTCAAAATGAACATCAATCTCGTCGAGAACCTCCTTCCAGTATGCCTCTAACAAGGGACAGTCCCAAAGTATATGTGTAAGGGTCCCCACCCGACCACATCCCCTCCAGCACTCCTTCTCAATATGCCTATTCATTTCGTGTAGCCTCTCCGGGGTATAATACCAATACGTGGACACCTTGGTGAGTGTTTCCGTGAGACCTGTATGATATGCAGAGTGTCTCGCTCGATACGCAATTTGATCCCATTCTTTATGACTAAGCGTCCTTCCCAATTCCCTATTCCAGCGTTCCCTACCCGGGATATAGAAATGAAACGGAGGAGGCTGCAGGAATTTGTAAAGGTCGGTAATTAGCTTAGCATCAGAGGCGCGGGTCACTAACCACCGCTCGTATGGTGTTATCTGGCGATCAGCAGTGCCCCGCACCTGAGGTTGAAGCGCCCAGTGCCTAACCTGCATGTATCGTAATCTATCCGACTCAGGCAGTTGGAACTCCTGTTTCAATTGCTGAAAAGGGACCACTCCCTCAGATCCATATATCTGGAAGAGCGCTCGGAAGCCCGCCGCCCTCCAGTGGGAGAAAGCGCCTGGTTCCATACCGGGGGAGAAATCAGGGTTGTCCGCTATCGGCGTGAAAGGCGAAGGGAACGTGGTGAGTTCACAAACTTCATTGACTGTATCCCACACCCTCAAGGGGACTCGCGTGACGAAGGAAGCATAGAGGTTGGGGGGGCGATGAATCCGACGCAAGAATGGAACCTCCTGGAGGGGGCGCCCGCCACCGCCTGGTCTTGAAAGAGCCAGTGCTTGTCGGATTCCCACCTGCTCCACTCCACTAGGTAGTGCAGCTGCGCCGCCTGGAAGTATTTCCGGAGGTCCGGGATACCGAGGCCCCCCACCTCCGGGGCCAGCGTGGAAAGAACCCTCTTCATCCTCGGCTTGCGGCCCTGCCAGATGAAGCGTGCAATGTCAGCTTGTGTCTGTCTAATCCAGCCCGCAGGTGGCTGAAGCGGCAAAGCTCGAAAGAGGAACAAGATCTGGGGCAGGACCGTCATCTTGACCGCTGCAATCCTGCCGAGCCAGGACAGCAGGCTTTTACTCCAGCGGCCCAGCTCTTCCTTGATTTTCCTGCTAAGGGAGGCATAATTGGCCGTTACCAACGCTGGTAACGTTGGTGCTAGCAGAATCCCCAGATACGGAACCAGGGATGATGACCACTGCACGGGGAAAAGCCGCTGCAGATCTTGTCTGGTATCCGCGGCCAGGGACACGTCCAGAGCCACCGACTTGCTCATGTTCATCTTAAAACCAGCCACTTTCGAAAAAGCGTCTAGTTCCTGAATACATGCGGGGAGGGCCCGTCTAGGATCGTCCAAGGTCAACAGGACATCGTCCGCATAAAGACTGATCGTGTGGACATACTGCCCCATCTTGATCCCAATCGCGTCCGGGTTTTGGCGAATTCTCTGGGCAAACGGCTCCATATAAAGAGCAAAGAGGAGTGGGGAAAGCGGGCATCCCTGCCTGGTACCCCTTTCGATCGCAAAGCTACGGGAGCTGCACCCGTTAACTCTCACTATCGCCGAAGGGGATTTGTAGCAATTGAAGACCTTCGAACAGAACTTGTCTCCAATACCCAGTTTCCGGAGCACCTGCTCGAGATAAGGCCAGTGAACGCGATCGAATGCCTTCTCGGTATCTACCGCTAGCAGCATCCTTTCACCCGGGATCCGCGAGGCTTTCTCCAAAATGTGTGCTACTCTCTTAGTGTTATCGACAGTTTGTCTGCCGGGCACAAAGCCAGCTTGATCAGCCACAACCAGGCCCGGCAGATGCAGGGCCAATCTAGATGCCAGAATCCCTGTGTATAATTTAAGGTCGACATTCAGGAGTGAGATAGGCCTGTATGAGCCGCAGAGGGCCCGGTCTTTCCCAGGTTTTGGGATCACTGAGACCGTTGCTCGTAACAGGTCCGGTGGGACGGCTCCTGGCTCGGAAAAGGAGTTAAACAGGCGGGTGAGAATAGGAGCTACAACCGGGCAAAAGGTTTTATAAAACAGGGACGTGTAACCGTCCGGACCCGGAGC
This sequence comes from Lissotriton vulgaris, assembly GCF_964263255.1. Taxonomy (NCBI): domain Eukaryota; kingdom Metazoa; phylum Chordata; class Amphibia; order Caudata; family Salamandridae; genus Lissotriton; species Lissotriton vulgaris. The sequence goes on from NW_028241537.1 coordinate 743,015, forward strand.
TTTCCCGTGTTTGAGCCTGGCTATCGCGGATATCACCTCCTCCACATGAATGCTGCGCTCGAGGTATTCCGCCTGCGCTGAGTCCAGCGCCGGAAGGGCTACTGACTCCAAATAGTCCGTTGCATCCTGCGACTAGGGGGGTTCCCCCGTGTAAAGCGCCTCATAGAAACTACAGAACGTTTCTGCCACCGCGGTGTCATCAGAGACCGCCACCCCATCAGCACCGAGCAGTTCCTTCACCACAATACTTTGGTGCGCGATTCGGAGCCTATTTGCCAAAAGTTTGCCACACCTATAACCCACCCGTGTAAAACGCATGTTTTAGACGCAGCGCCGCGTATTCCTCCCTGTCCATGTCCAAAGCCGAAAGGAGCTTCCTGGCAGCCTTCAACTGCCTCCACACCCTAGGAGCTCCGGTACGGCGATGGACTTGTTCCAATTCCCGGACCTGGGAAGTCAGCTCCTCCCTCTTACGCTGTCTCTCCCTGTTTTCTGCTGAGGAGATGGAAATGAACTCCCCCCTGAGAACCGCCTTCAACGCCGCCCACTGCGTCGCTGGCGAGGTGTCCGAGTTATCATTGTGTGCCTGGTATTCCCGGATCGCTTCCTCAATATGCTTCACAACCGTTTTTTTATGCAGGAGGGTGTCTCTAAGACGCCACATCCCCCGAGAGGGGGAGGCCGTCGGAAGCGCAAATGTGCCCACGACTGGCGCATGATCAGACAACGACAGGACCCCAATTTCCGCCGCCGTAGCAGCGGCACACATCGGTCCGCTAACCAATAAGTAGTCCAGCCGTGCGTAGGTCCGGTGCGCATGTGAATAATAAGAATAGTCCCTATCCGTGGGGTGGAGGGTGCGCCAAAGATCATGCAGATCCATATCAGTGATTCGAGCCTTCCCAGCCTGTGAGAGTTCCCCAGTCTGCGGGTATCGCTGCGCCGATCTATCGAGTGTGGAGTCAAAAACTATATTCAAATTACCCCCTAGAATGATATGTCTATCAGGGGAGGCAGTCACGTCCACCAGCACCGAGTCTAGAAAGCGCTCTTGGTGGTCATTGGGGCTATATAAAGAGCTAATAGTGAACGTCGTGTCCCCAAGCCGGAGGCGGTATGCCAATAGCCTCCCCTTCTGTTCTGCAAATTTGTACAACACCTCCCCCCTGAAGGAACTCGCTATCAAAATGGCCACCCCCGCTGTCTTAGATGCAGCAGAGGAGAAAAGCTGAGTTGGAAACTTGTTAGAGCGCATCCTATGATAATCCCGTGGTAGTAAATGGGTCTCCTGCAGAAGGCATATATCTGCCTGTGTCCCCTCCAGCAGAGATAAGATTGCCCTTCGCTTCACTGGGTTGTTCAGACCCTTAACATTAAGGGTCACTACTTTCAGCGCCGACATATCACCATGTGACCGTAAGTGCCAAGCCGCGGGCAGTCAATGAGCGGGGGGGGGGCACGGGACAGCAGTGCAGGACATGCAAAGTAAAACCAAGCAATGACATTTGAGATATTGGACGGTACCCCTTCTAACCCTAAACAACTCCCAACCCCCTCCAAAACAGACCCATGGCAACTAGCCAACTCCCCACCCATGCTCAAACAACCCATTGTCCCAGTCATGTCCCAAACGGACAAGTCTGTGGAAAGTACAAAAAGTGGACGTCCGGCCACTCGTTCCTCCCGCCTCTCCCCCGACCCTCCCTCCAACCCCCAAACCTGGCATTGCAGAAGCTATGTCCATCTCCCCCCGGAGCGAATCTACGCCGTCATGGCGACTCCATTCGTGGCGGCCGAGTCCCTGGCTGCTTCTCTCAGGGCATTGGCCATTTCTGCCCTGATGGTGGGTGAGTCCGGCCGTCCAGCACTAGCCGTCGATCTCCTCCTCGCTGATCTCCGCCGCCCTCTTCGATCAGAACGCCTCCAGCCCGGTGTCGCTTCACCCTCTTCCGTGGCCGTGAGGCCCAGGACACCACAGACATCCTGCAAGGAACGCAGCTGGTGCAGGACGCCATTCCAGCGGAATATTAGGTGAAAGGGATGTCCCCAAGAGTACGGCGTCTCATTCTCCCTCAGGAAATCCGTCGCGATTTTGAAGGACCTGCGCTTCTGTAGCGTGATGGCAGACAGGTCCTGAAACAACGCCACAGGCCGTTCGCGGAAGGTCAGCGGCTGTTTCTTGCGAGCCTCAGCCATTATGCGTTCCTTCACTGGGAAATCCAGGAGGTAGGCCAAAATGTCCGGTGGGGGTGCTGTCGACTGTCGCTGTTGGCCGACCCTGTGGGCCCTGTCAATTCGAATCGGGAAGTCCGCGGGCTCTCCCAGAATCTCCCTGAACAAGTCTTTCAGGTAGCCCGTCAAATCTGTCCCTTCATCTGCGGACGGTACACCTCGGACTCGAATGTTGTTTCTTCTCGACCTGTTCTCCAGGTCATCATTATGTGCCTGAAGTTCGACATGCTGCTCCCTGAGACGGAGAACGTCTTGCTGTAAATGGACAATCTCCTTGTCTCTCCGTCGAGCCGCTGCCTCCACCGTCTCCTTCCGCTCACCTAGGCCTTCCACCTCCCTACGGACCTCGCGCACTTCGCTGGCCACCTCCTGCTTCAGTGTCTGAAAGTCAGTCTTAAGTGAGCTGAACAGGTCTTCCATGAAGGACCTTGTGACGGGGGGCTCACCCCAGGCCGGGTCCGCCGCAGTTCTAGAAGAGCTTGGGGGCGGTTGCGCCCTGTCGCGTTGTTGCTGGGCTCTGCTGAGCATGTCTGGCAGGGTGCGGTCCCCCTTCCTCGATCCCCGGTTCCCCGACATTCGTGCTCTGTAGACTGCCGCTCTCCACTCAACTGGATATGCGATCTCAGGCCGCTGGCAGCAGGTCCCGGCGTCGATGAGTCTCCAGCGACTGGCCGAGCACCGCCGGGGGGAGCATCTGCTGTAGTAGGGACACCACGGGTCCTGCGCCACCGAGTACAAAATGGCGGGCCAGCTCTGTCACAGAGGCCGACTCGTACTCCAACCAAAGTTCAAGCGCTGGCCACCTCAAGGGGGACCCAGACCGCAGCATCTCCCAGGACGAAAGAGCTATGCAGGGCCAGGGGTGTAGGAGCTGTCCCCGGACGGCACTGTAGGAGGGCCTCGTCACCGTCGCCGTGAAGATAAGATGGCGGCTGGGCGTAGCCGGGCAGACCCTCCAAGCCGGATGGCGCCGCCAAGGCTATGCAAAGAGTCAGTGCCCCTGAAATGAGCCCCCTCCAGGCTCGCCGAGTCGAAAAAGAGTCAAATAACCCGGCCCCCGCTCCTGAGCGCTGTCCCAAACTGGCGACGGGGTCGGGGCTCACACAGTGTATCAAACCACCGCTACAGATCCAAGTGCCTCCACGATCAAACAATAGGCTCCCCCTTCCCGGCACCTTGTGGTAGCTACCCATCCGGCGTACCAAACCGGGCACAATCTGATGCGAGTATGCAAGCGAACTCTGTGCCAGGCCACCAGACGCCGGCACCAGGGTCTACGTAGGCCTTCCGGCCAGCGCTCCGCTCCACTCCGCCTCCGTGGCGCTCCGCAGTTAGCTTATCAGTCCCTGAGCGTGCCTCCTCCAGAGCATTCGGGGCCAAAGTTACACCAATGTGTGCCCCAGGGTCTCTGCCACCCTTCCCATGGCCGCTGAGCTCCAGCGGGAGGAGAGAAGCTGTTGAAAAAGGGGCTCGGGCCCATTCGGGCCGGAGGAGCTGCGGGAAGAAGCGTCCGCTCACCCCGCCATCTTGGCCACGACCCCCTTTTGTGCTTTTTTAAACAATTTCGCAAATTAACACGAGGGTCAATCTCGTGTTAATTTGCACTTCCTATTTCAAAATTCGCTTTTTTTTTAAATTGATGCATTGCATTTAAGGAATCGCACAAATGCAATTCCTTAAATGCATTTGCAATTTTAGGAAATGCAAAAAAAAACGAATTTTGAAAAATTGTTTCATGCATCCCAAAAATGTATTTAGGAAGCGCAAACGGCCGAATTTACAGATTTGCACCATTTGCACTTCCTAAATAGGTTGATGCATGTGGGGGCTAGAGGCAGAAACACTGAATCACTAGATAAGGAATCACTAAAAACAATGGAAAACAACAAGCGATTCCCTATGTAGCGAAAATGCCACACCAACTCTTTGCTGTAGAGGGCCAAGAGGACTGACGCAATACCCCCCCAGGGCCCAGGCTGTTTGGTACACAGACCTGTTGGCTCCAATGGGTGACACGCCTTGGAAGGCCGAGTGCGCCCTGACCCATACAGTATCCTGTATTGTAAGTATCAAATTAATACACTTTAATTACCTGCACTGCGGGTATTTGACCCCAACAAGCCTGTCCGGCATTGACATAGACGACAATGATGTGGTGTAGAGAGGGCAGACTTTATTCACTTAGCCTGGTGGTGCCCCGAGGTGCAACGATTCTGGGTGCTAGTGGTGGAGAAGGTGAGGGGAGGTACCAGCCTTCGGTTTGAGGCCACCCCACTACACTGCCTACTAATGCATGTCCGTCGGCCTAAAAAACGCAAGATGGCCTACAAAGTGCTGCAATTACTCCTGGTTCTATCAAGACGTAGTATCGCAATAGTGTGGATGGGCAGACGCGCCCCTTTGATGACTGAGTGGTGGAGAGACATGCCAGAATGGTCGATTGCTGTGAAAATACACATGAAGAATAGTAGGAGGGAGGAGAAGCTGGTTGAGGATCTCATGATATGGAAAGAGCTATGTAGGGACCTCCTAATAACAGAGGGGGCGAACAGCAGTGGGACGGAACAGGATTAGAGGGGCCAAGCCCGAGGAGAACGCCCCCAGACCGCTAGTACTGAAATTATTTACAAATGCAAATTGACTGCCCTGTTGTCTTTTCCTCTATTGTGTGAACAGCTGTTGGTCCCTCACTGCCCGCTCGCTGAAAAACGTGCAGAAAAACATGTATTTATTGCCATTAGGTGAAAGTTAGACACGTTTGAGATTCTAATTATATCAAGGGCCCTGGATAGTAAAGCATCAAGTAGGAATCCCAGTGGGGTCACAGAAATAGAAAGAATGGGCACTGTGTTTACTGATGTTAATTCATTAAGCAGATACGAATCAAATCTGTTTTTGAATTTTGGTGAGAGCAGTGTTAACTCTGTTCTTATTAGGTTGAATTGTATATAGGTGTTTGTCTCAATGTTTGCAGCTTGCTGAGAAGTTAGTGCAGCGAGATGATGTTTTGAATTAATGAGGTTTTAATATAGGACTGGGTGTCACCAGCTTATTGATGAAGAAAAACTCCTGTAACTAGGCAAACAGATACTATTTCTTTGTTGCACAGGTTAAATAGATTGGGAGCAAATACAAATGTATGTAATTCCACAGGACAGGAAGGAGGAGACAGAGATGTGGCTATCAGCTTTTACTTAGTTTTTTTTGTTTAAAATTGTTTATTGAATTTTCAACATTTCTAATACAATTTGACAAGCATTTGCATATGTTGCATGCATTCACACATTGCACAAAAAGACATTATCTGAGCAGAAGGTCATGAATGAACTTAGGTCTGCGAGCATATAGAGAGTTGAAGGTAGTGCAGGCTGTTTTGAATGTTGACCATCTGCAGGCGTTTACTAAGGGCAACAGAGAGGCCCAGATAGATGGCGTTGGCGTAGTCTTGGTGTGACAGTACTAGGGCTATCACCACCTGGGTCAGCGCTGGCTTGGTGAGCATCCGACTTATCTTTTTTATCTAGTGGAGCTGGAAGAAGCATGTGGACACATCTGAGTTCACTTGGGTCTTTAGTGACAGATCTTTGTCAATGAACACCCCCAGGCTTTTGACCGAGCTGGAAGGGGTACGGGGGCCGAGTTTAGGTGGCCAGTAGAGGACCAATTCGGTCTTATCGGGGTTTAGCTTTAATTGATTACAGTCCATCCAGTGACGGATGTGGAGCATGGTGTTCTGGAATACATGGATATATTCTGGGGAATTGTCAATCCTGAAAGTAAGTTGGAGGTCGTCTGCATAATTGAAAGTTGACTTTCTGTTGGTAAAAGGCAGTGTCCATGAGGATGATGGCTCAGTGTTGTTAGATATTGCCTGTATTGTGACTCTGTCATGATTAGTTAGGTCATGTGATTTGACCTTTTGTAAATCCAATGCCTTAATGTCTTTTTTTATCATAATTTCAAAAGTGTCCAACATCTTGTGTGGGATGGGTGCCTGAAAACTACTCTTAGTTTTAAACCTTCCTTCTGTTGTCGATTGATCCTGTTGTTCATTATTTACCACATTGTTAAAAAAATGGCGTAGCCGTAATGTTCTTATAAATCTATATTAGCTGCTTCCAGTTCCATATGATTCGGGGTGTTGGTGGGTACAAATGATAATCCTTTGTTTAAAACCTTAATTTGTTGTGTGGTGAGTTGCTTCGATGAAATGTTGATAATTAAACAACATTTTTCCCGCTCCGTAGAGGTTTGCCTGTATTTGGTACTGACACATCATCAATTGATTCCGTTGTCGGAATGATGTGAAATTGTCTTTGAGTTGAAAACAATATATGATTGAAAATATATGAATATAAACTGAAACACAGTGTTAAAATTTAGTTTTCATATTGAGGTGTTTACACACAGAGTGAAGTATGCGCAACATAGTCAAGCCTCGATGCTTGTGATAACTCGGTATTAGCCACAAGGCTTGACAGCCCTTGCAAGTTGCAGCACCCCATTACTATTAAATATTTAAGAAGTTCAAAAGGAGTACAACAGGAGTGCACCCCTACCAATGCATTTATTATACTTGTTTGCATACCAGGTAGTAGGAACTGTAAGTGATAATACATTAGTAAACGAGGAATATAAGAACTGGGACAGAGTTGTGTTGTACCACTAGATGTAGGAAACAGCCTTTACAATGCTATCATTATATTGCGCTACTATTACAATGCAGTCGTTACCACAACTGCGTTGTTAGTATGCGATTCATTTACATCGCAAGCCATTACAACGACTTGCACTATGGGGCGCTGAGGTATTGGAAATGAATTCCAACACCTTACCTACTGTTGCGCAAACTGGAGTGGGAATAGTAATTAATACTATTCCTAAGTGCAGCGCGTCCCCTAGTAGGACATGCTGGACTTAGGAATAGTAAATGCATCGCATACTAAGAACTTGGTTGTTGTAATGACCGTGTTGTAAAAGCACACAATGTAATGAGCCATATTCACTTGACGCATGTGACAGACCCTACCTTGCTTGGTGTTCCGCTGTCCCCCCCATGATGCGTGCTGCAGTTGTACCGCGTACCTCACCTACCTGCTTAGGGTATGATATTCTAGCAGCTAGTCTGTCACCTTCATCTGTTTGAGGAAGATTCCACTCTTCGAAAACACCTTCTAAATACTCTGTTAAGAACCAATTCATGGGTCTCCACATGGGTATTTCGGAGGCAAGAACTAGGAATGGCTTTTAAAGAATAATTTCTTGCCAGTTGGGAGAGGGAGGGAGGCAGAGGGAGCCAGAGGGAGCCAGTCAGGGAGAGACAGAGGGAAGTAGAGGGAGACAGACCGAGGGAGGGAGGGAGACAGAGAGAGACAGAGAGAGCCGGATACAGAGGGGGGAGGGAGAGGGACAGAGAGGGAGACAGAGGGTGACAGAGGGAGGGAAAGGGAGAAAGACAGAGAGGGAGGGAGACCGAGAGAGAGGGAGGGAGACAGGGAGGGAGACAGGGAGGGAGACAGAGAGGGAGGGAAGCAGAGGGAGACAGCCAGGGAGAGACAGAGGGAAGGAGAGGTAGAGACAGAGGGAGGGTGACAGAGAGAGCGGGAGACAGACATAGGGAGAGACAGAGAGAGAGAGGAGAAAAAAAAAAGAGAACTCCCCTTAGGTGTATCGGGCTCGCTACGCTTGTTCGCTACAGTGCCTTACTGTGTCCCAAAATGATGCATCTCCAAAAAGTCTGTCCCCAACATAAAAAGTTTGGAAAGCTGTGTTCTAGCTGTTGCTAAGTGGATAGATATAGCGTGACCTAGTTATGTACGTGAGGTGCATGGCGGTTGAGGCAACATGGAACCCTGTATAGTGGAGTACCCAGCGGTGACTAACATGACCTGTGTGGACCGTTGGGCCTTGCTAGTCAGCTATGTCATGAGGGGGTCCTGGGTGGCTCCGGGCCATCCTGCCACAAGCTCTGAATATCCAGCAGTATCGCATCCTACGCTGCTGCCAATAGGACTGTCCGCAGACACAGCGTGCTTTCTCGATGCATAGCAACACTCTCCACCTGTGCCCAGCACGCCAGCAACTGTAGCCAGGCTTTTATACTCTGTGGCTCCAGTACCTAGAGATTAAGCGCTTGGCTAAAATGAGCCCAAGGGTCTATAAATCGTGACGTAACTTTATGCTTCTTGGTTCTCCGGTACAGGCCCAGTAGGCATGTGTCTCAAGATCACTCTACTGTGAGACCGTGCATTCGGCCAGATGCGTTGTGACTGCTCTCCAATAGGGTGGGGAGCTGCGCAGGCCCACAGCATATGCAAAAGGTCCACATCTAACAATCTGCATCTTGGGCATCTGGCATCTGCCCGGCAAAAGTATCTGTTGATCTTGGCTGGTGTCATATATGCCCTTGGAATAATATAGTATTGTATTAAAAGGGAACTGAACATTCCTTGTGATATGCTTAGGTCCTTCTAAGATGGCTGACCAATCCCAATCAGTGCTGCCTGAGTGACGTTAGTGTTTGTGCCGAGTGTGCTTGCAGGCACTCAGCCAACCATTTGGTAAGGTGGATGCCAGTACCCACCTCGTGGAAATACTGAATAGTGAGATGAGTCATGGGTTCTTGAGACATGTCTCCCCACAAGACTCCAAGTGCCAGCATCGATGTGGCATATAGGAGGAACTTGCCTTGCTGCAGGCCACTGTCGTCAGCTAGCGTGTGGAATGGCACTAATTCCTAGTCCTGATACAGGTCTCCCAGGGTTTGAAACTCTGCTGCCTCCCAGGCAGTGAGTTCTGTGGCTGATACTGCGCAATGGTGTCTTGGTGTGCCAAGCATGGGTAGGGAGGGAGCGTACAGGATAGTCTCTTTCATGAGCTTTTGGATTCGGCAAAAGCTTTTCTAGGCAACTGATGCCAGTGGTTGAACCAGAATTGCTCCCCTCCTGCCAGGGTGGAACAGGGCTGCGATTTGGGACTGCGTGTGGCCGGGTAACTGTGTGTTGGGGACAGCTAATCCACCTCGGTCAGGTAAAGTTTTTGCTAGTGCTACTCTGCTTTGCGTACCAGGCCATATGAATTGTCTCAGGTCTTGCTCTGGAGTGCAAAAAAACAAGGGTCTGATGTATATTGGCAAGTTTGTGAAATGGTAAGCAGCCTTGGGAGCACCATCATTTTCAGGAGGGTGCACCAGACGCGCATTAGTGACCTCACTGTTGTCGCGGCCCACACGAAGTTGCCGCAAAAAAGGTCTACTGGTTTGCAATAAATTCAAATACACCGATAGCAGAATGGCTACTGCTTCCATGGCACCGGTGTAACACCAGCACCAATTCTGGATCAGGGGTTGTCTCAGCGAAAGGGTACAAGCCAGACTTCCCCTAGTTTATCTGCAGACCTGACAATGAGGCAAACTCTTGCAGAGCCCTTTCAAGTGCAGAGCATGGCCTACGGACATTCGTGGAGGTACATCAGCAGGTTGTCGGAATACAGAGAAACTGTGTTTGTGCCATCACCCAAGGGGATACACCACTCCACTCTGGTCTGGTGGAGAGATATGGCCAGCGGCTTGATGGTGAGCGAGTATAGCAGCGGGAGAGTGGACATCCCTGTCTAGTTCCATGTTCAAATGGGCTTGCATTAGACACATAGGGACCTATCTTGATTTTGGCTGTAGGTTGCATGTACAGCAACTTAACTAGACCCAGGTATTTTCCCCCAGCCGTACTTTCTAAGGGCAGCGAATAAGAAGTCCCACTCCAGGGCTTCAAACGCTTCTCCAGATCGAGAACTAGGCAACCTGAGTGTGCCCAGTTCTCCCTGGAGTAACAGGCCACTCAGAAGAAACAGTGTATATTCAGCGACGTGCAGCGGGCAAGCACAGAGCCATTTTGGTCTGAATGCACTAACTGTAGTACCGGGGGAGTTAGTCTACACACCAGTATCTTGGCCAGTACCTTGTAATATGTATTCAATAGTGCCAGTGGTCGGTAAGAGCCTAGCATCTCCGGATCTCTGTCTGGTTTGGGGAGTGAGACCAGCAGCGACACGTGGAGCAACTCCAGGAGAACAGACAACTCCTGCGCACTATGGTACATGAACAGCAGGTGCGGGATCGTCTAAAATGGTTTGTAATACTCAGCGAGAACGTCACCAGGGCCGGGTGCCTTACCGGTTGCCAGTGCATGTAATGGCCGCCTGCACCTCCAAAGGTGTGATCGGCTGCTCTAGCTCTGCCCTCTGTTCTGCTGAAGGCGCAACCTGAAGGACCAACTTGTACAATTTGGCATAATGGGCTATGACCTCACAATGTATGCCATGTTGGTGAGTCAGTAGCTGCCCTGATGCTGATCGCTGCGAGAAAACCGGGAGTCGCTAATGCTCCTGTCTGATCAGTCTCGCTAGCAGTCTACCTGCTCTCTGTGCTGCTGCATGGATGTGTGCTGCATGTGCTGCATAATTTATGCCCCACAGGCTTTCCATGACTTTAGCATGCTCATGCTTCATTGTATCTAGCGCACGCTGGGAAACAGTTGCCTTTGCTAAATCTGACCCTAATTGGATCAGAGCCCCCTTGAGGTGCGTTGCTTCTTGGTCTAATTATCAGGGCATGCTCCAACTAAGCCCCATGCATTGACCCCGGACCACCGTTTTGCTCGCATCCCACACAACACCAGCATCTGGGACCAAATCCATATTTTTTTCATAATAACTTTCAAAAGTAGTGGCTAATGAAGCTCTGAATGGGGGGTCCCCTAGTGCCGCAGGCTGAAGCTTCCACGTCCGGGTGATCGGTGCAGTGTGTTCATCAAGCATCTGTATAATATAAGGGTTGTGTGTGGCCTAAATAGTCTGTGCAGGCACACTAACCAAGAAGTGCTGCACTCCCTACAAATCGGTCAATGCTCACGTGCAGTCTGTTTGGGAAGAGTAGTGCAAGTATAGGTGTGCCTGCGGATGTAATGCCCTCCATATGTCAACTATGCCCCAATGGCACATCCACTCCCCTAAGGCCTTGGCATTAGATGTGGCAGCAGTGAGCTGTAGTGGTGGGAACGACCTGTCTAATCTTTTGTCTAATAGCGGGTTGAAATCTCCCCCCCCAGAAACCAGGCGATGTCACACCAGCAGGATAATATGCTAGAAAGCATCTGCCAGAATGCTACCTGATTGGCTTTTGGGACATAGATGGACCCTAGAATAATCTGCCTCCCATTCAGTTGCGGGAGAGCCTCTAACAGTCATCATATAAAGTCACCAGCAGTTTAAGGAGTCACTGTTGAGAGTCTCAGCGAGTCATCCCCAGGGGGCCACGGAGCAGATGAACTGTCCTCACTGAGGGAGCACACCAAAGAGGCATCTGAACCTCCAGTGACTCTAGAGATCAGCATCGTGGCAGCCCTCCACAGGGCCTCATGCTCCAGGTCTGAGACTGGATGTCATTGTGCAGGTGATTTTCTTGACCTCCTGCGCGTCTGTCTCTGGTTATCCTGGGTGCTCGGAGCGGTCTTGCATACGCTGTCACACCTGCTCGGTGATGTGTGATGCCCTGCTGCTTCCAGCCAGCTGTGTCGATTTTGGATTCCAATGTGGAGGGTCCAGTAGGATCTGTTCCCTCCTGGACCGCACCAGACTGCTAGGTGGCCTCGAATGACTGTGTGGCTGCGAGGCCTGCTCCAACGTGCTGCCTGCCCATCTTGCTGCTTGTCTGCAGAGTATTGTCCTGAGAGAACTGGGCCCATTGGATTGACTGTTATGCCAGGCATTGCCACTATAGCACCCAGCTGCCTCAGAGTCGAGGGAGCAGTAGCACAACTCCTCTTGCCGCCCCAGCAGAGGCTCATGCAATAGACCCGGGCTGCCCACTCTTGGTGTGCTTGAGCTAGCGGGACTGTAGGCTTTGTGCTCTGCGACTGTTTTGTTACTCTGTGTGATGAGACTTGGTGGATTCACCTGCAGGGGCAGTTGCAATCCTGTGTGCCTGCGCAACGTGGCTAATGACCAGTCTTTTCACTGCCCCTCGGGCGCTAACCACAGGACACTAGATAGGGCTAGATTGTGGACCCTGTGTTCTTGAGGCGAGGCTCCCACACCTCCTGCAACCAGGCCTGGCCTCGACACAGCCCTCAGGCCCAGTCGGATGTCTGCGTACTCCAGTCAATTTAGGCACAGATCCGTGCCCCACTGACTGGTCCCGGGACACTCATGTCTTTACGATGCGCCCTTGGGGGTGATAAACTGGTGCAGAACATCATGTCCTGTCTGCCGGCACCACACGGCCGTCCTTTGCCTCCCCTAGGTGCTAGTCAGGACTCCGTCTGGTTTGGCAGCATTATCTGCAGGGCTGGTGCGTAGGCCTGTGCTGCACACGGCGTCCGGGCCCTGCTAAGGCCACACCAGGAGGAGCATCTGCACATCCAGCAGCAGGCTATAGCCAGATGCAGTGCCCCAACCTGCGATGGCTGCCCAGGGTGCCGTAACCAGGGTGCAGTGCGATAGGGGGTGCAAATGCGGGAGGGAGCCAGTATTGTACTCTCTCCCCCGCTCCTTACCGCCCGACCTGCACTTGCTCGCAGTCACATCAGGCATCTCTTCTGCTGCTGACTCTTCGCAGCTGCTGCGGCATGGCGGCTGTGACGGGGTTGCCGACCCTACAGTGTTAGCTTCTCTACTCAGCTACCCAAGATGGCCGCGAGTCACGCCATTCGCTGTTCCAGCATTGGTAATCTGTAAGGCCCGGGCCGTGACATTGTTCGTGCTCACACAGTGCAGGTTGTTGTCTGCTGTTCTCTGAGCTCGCTTTTTAAGGGAGATGAAGCCAGCAGACATATTATTTTGGCCGATAACAGGGCCCCGGTTGCGGAGCTGTTTCAGATCACATCCACAATCTTGGCTGGCAAGCCATGCCCTGGGCTTTTACTTAGTCTCTTCTCCTAGAATTAGATGGAACAGTTCCTCACTGTGCCACCATAAGGTGTCCCTGAACTGACATTGATTGATTATTTGATTGATTGAGTGATTCACTGATTCATTTATTGATCGATTGTTTTTTGAAGAGTGTGCTAATGTTTAAAATGTGTGTCTTCTTCCTAGGATTTCAAAAAAGAAGATTTAGAGAGGAGATGAGTAGCGCAAAATTAAGTTTTAAGAGACTTCTAAAAGGCAAGAAAGTACACTTGTTTATGAAGAGAGAGCAAGAGTTAATGTGAATATTCAAGAGCAATGATAATGAACGGCTCTTGGGCAGTGAGCATGGAAATGACAAGCGTTTATGTAATCCTGAGGAAATGGGTTGAGATGGGGTATTGTGCCAAATCATTCTCTGAAGCCAAAGTGGTCCAGTTGCATAAAATGTGTGTTAACTTATGTGTAGTGCTTAAAAAAGAGCATGCTGAGCAATAGGAAGTCAATGGAGTTTAGCAGGCAGATGAGTAGTGGAGGAGTGATGAAAAAGATTGTGAACATCACTGCAGAGTTTGAAATTCAGGGAGAAGATAATCGGAGACTCCACTTTTAAGAGAGTTGCCAGATTCTAAGTGAGAGAGGATTTGATTCGTATTTAATATAGCACTTGAATGTCCCAGGGGCGTATTGGCACTGCGGCTGACATGTATGGGAACAGTAGAATGGTGCTGCTCAATGATTAATGAGCCAGGTCATAAGAGATGTCCTAAAGGACAGGTGGTCAGAGCCTTTCTTTAGGGCCATGGGGAAAGAATTACATATCTTTGCCATCCTCAGCAGAACGCTTCTTCCTCCCCAATATGTTTGTTTGGTCCTTAGTATCACTAGGCCCTTGTCTTCTGGGGATCGTAGTTATCTGGATGGAGCACACCAAATATATCTGTCCTGGAGTTAGCCTGGGCTGATGTTGTGCAGGGCCTTGTAAGGCCACGCAAAGTGCCTTAAACTCTATACTCATTACCAATGGCAGCCAGTCTAGCTCGATCAGGGATTGAGAAACAGACTGACATTTTGAGATTCCTGACAAAAGTCAGCAAATGCATTCTATAGCATTTGCAATTTATGAAGAAATCTTTTATGGATGTCCATGAATAAAGCATTCCCATATTCTAATGTGGATAAGGCAAGCAAGTTAACCACCATTTTTTGAAGATCTGTGGGTATGTAACAGCAGATTTTCCTGATTATGTTTAGTGTGCAAAAAACTGATGATTCAAGAGCATTGACCTGATCTTCAAGGTTGAGTTCATTGTCAAAGACAATTCCCAGGTTCTTCACTCTCCGAACGGTGAGGGAAGTGCCCCCATTTCCTGAGGCTACCAGCTTGGTTACCGGAATGAAGTGTCTGAGCCCAGGAGAAGAAGCTCTGAGTGATTGATCAATAGAACAGTTTTCCTAAATTCAAAAAAGATAATCCTGCTCAAAATTTGGATACACTAGAAGGAACTGCAGGAAACCTTAGAGAACTGGGTAAGAGCTGAATCAAAGTTAAATCACAGATTATGAACTGCTATAGTGGGAGTGGGGGTGGGTCCAAAGATAGATGTCCACCAGCTTGAATGCCCTATCGTATATCTAATCTGAGCAAGGTCTGGTTATAATCAGCATATTATGTTGACTTAAGCCTGAAAGATTTGATGATGTAAGTCAATAATAAGCATAAATGTTAAACAATGTTTGGGAGATGAGAAAAAAGAAATTGAAACCCAAGCAAGGCCTTTGTTGGTGAATACCAAGCTCAGTAAAACAAGAAAGTCGAAGATGGTGTGATACATTATCAAAAGCCACTGCCAAGTTGAGAGACCAGGATCTGTGCTGATTACAAGATATCATATTGTTCATCCGTATTGCATGAGAAATGTGGTTTTGGATACACAGTGCGACAGAATAAGTCAGGCCTTGTTTCACAAGTCAAGCCTTTTAAGACTGCAGACTGTCTTTGAGACATTGTGCAGTCATAACTAGGTTTCAGACTTCAAAACTTGATGGAATTGACTGATGGCAATGGAATCAGTTGTGCTCATATCATTTGAGATTTGTAGTACTTTGTTTTCTGCTGTAGTCTCTCCAGTGTGTAACAGTGATGAATGCTTATAACACTCCAGTTCTTGTAAGAATAGAGTAGGTACGGAAGTAGAGTACCTGATAGTCATATGGCTTCCTGTTCGTTACATTTCTTAGTTTATATTACAATTTTTTTAATCACACAAGGTTGACCGTTGGGTGTTTAACCTGAGACCTTAAGAAAAGCTGGAACAGGTTTCTCTTCTCTGATGGTCATTGTGGAGCACACTTCTTTAGCTGATCCGCTGCATGGACCAAACATTGCCTTTTGTATATATGAAGCTGATGGGGTCTACTAAATATCCAAAGTGAAAAGGATTCAGGACCTTAGAAATGAGAATCTGGTAGATTCATTCAAATTATTTTTCATTGAATCTCCTCCATGACCTCTCCTATTTGGGAACTGTCAAAGATAGCAAAGCTTACCTATTACATCAATGCCCCAAAAATAACTTCCAAAAAGAGGGCCTAGGTCAGAGTCCATCTAGGAGTAAAAACATTATTGCAATCTATCAATAGAGAAAAATAAATGGACTCTGCCAAGGGACTGAACCTGATACAAAGATATCATTACAACATCAGAATGCCACCTTCAAACTAATAAAACAGCTCTTAAATGCAAAATGGCAGAACATAGACCATATTGCCCCAATGTTTCCATAATGTGCACAGGTGACCCAGTACATTTGTAAAGACAATTTCATCAGACCCATGACCTGACTACAGTCGAAGGAAAGAAGCAGCAACCTCTTTTTAGCAATATCCCCACTCTCCAATAGCAAACTTTAATTTCAGCTAGGTATTATCCTCTGTTAACGCACAATGACAAAAATAATTATTTAACATAAAGACAGCCCACAAGCTTCAAAGGCTGACCCCTACTGCTACGCATGGTCACACCAGGCCCCCCTGCCATTTACTACATGTTTTGCTACATAGAGCAGAATACACCGTTTAACCCTAGCAATTAGTTACTCCTCTACCCCGACTATGTGGACCTGTAATATTTTTCCGGATTCATTCACATGTTAGTGACCATTGCATGATGTATAGCATGTGTAACAAAGATTCAGCATTGGTCCAGCCAAGTCCCAATTTACCAACACGTTGAGATACCCAAGCAAAACTTAATGACAGACAAAATAAAAAAGGTGGAGGACTTGCAATCATTTAATGGGAAAACTATTTCATCAAATCAGAACTAGCCCCCACCAATATCTGCGAAGCATGCTGCTTCTCTATTATAATTCCACAATTCCTGCCTTTTAAAGGTATCCTTCTATACTGTCCCCCAGGATTCCGCTCAGAATTCTTGTCCCCATTAGGAGACATACTAGAGCTAGTTGCAAGTGAAAATAACTTTTCCAAATTAGGAGTCTTTAATTTTCACTGGGAGTCATACTACGACCAAGACACCATTGCACTACTGGCCGAACTAGACGTGGTAGGCCACAAATTGTCACCTCCCCCACCCATTCTGCAGGAATCTTCTCCAATCACCAATGCCTTGACCTAGGAAACGTTCTACCTCTACCTTGGACTGACCATTAGGCAGTCCTCTTTGACATTCAATATAACAATAATCCTTCCCCCCTTTTAAAACCCTCACTCCCCAGACAGTTCAAAGCTTGGAGTAACATTGATCCCCTTGAATTTCATTCTTTCTTGCTCTGAAATCAGCCTTACCTACCCACTAATGAACCTGACTCAGCGGCTATTCTCTACACGCGCTGGGTTAATGATGGGGTTAATAAGGAGGTACCCATCAAACGCAGGTCTAGTAACCGAATCACGATCTCTGCGCCTTGGTTTACTGAGATCCTTAGGTGCGAAAAACAAAAATGTCGACAACTAGAACATAGTTGACGCCTACACTATGATCCCTCCAAGAAAGCCCTCTACAAACAATCCCTTGGTAACCACAAATGCCTCCTGATTGCAGCCAAAAGTAATTTTTACTGGAACCAAATTGACTCTGCAAAAAACACTGCTAAAAAACTGTTCCAAGTGGTATCCAAACTCGCCTGGCAGGGATCAACACCACCTATCACCGCTACTCAGATACTCTGTAACTCATTAGCCACATATTTCCAAGAGAAAATCTGCACCATCTACAACAACTTCACACTTAATAATTTCTCGACCACACCCCTAGCCGACTCCAATGATCCCAGCATATCCATAGGCTCCCCTGTTCTCCCAAAACACACTATCATACACACTCCTCAATCCCCTTCCTTTGAAGAATTCAACCAAGTCTCCCCTGACCTCATCTCACATCTCATCTCCTCTATGAAATCAGGATCCCCTGAAGATCCATTCCCTCCTGCCACCCTTAAACTTAACCCAGACATCATAGGATCCAATCTGGCTAATATAGTTAACTCGATGTTCAAAACCAGCATATATCCCTCCATCTGGAAAAAATGGTCATTAAGGGCCAGATGTAGGTGAAATAGATTTACCGATTTTAAATTACCGAATTTTACCGATTCGGTAATTAAAAATCGGTAAATCTATGGGGTCGACATGTAGGTATTCCAGATGTGCTGGAATACCGAATAGGATGATTTCGGTATTTACCGATTCGGTAAATACCGAATAGGTAATGCCCATTCATTCCTATGGGCTTTGAAGCCCATAGGAATGAATGGGCATTACCGATTTGGTATTTACCGAATCGGTAAACACCGATTTTCACAAGGGTGCAGGGGGTGTCACTTTGACACCCTCTGGCACCCCCAAAACAGGCTCGGGTGCCATGTGGCAGGCATACATGCCCTAAGGGCAGGTCTGCCTGTCACATGGCATAGGTGTGCATGCACACATGTGCATGCACACCGGAATCGGTATTTTACCATCAAATTGGATTTGATGGTAAAATACTGATTCGGTAAGGCTCCGGGCACTCTGAAGAGTCCCACCTACATATGGGTGGCTCAGATTCGGTAAATTTACCGATTTTTTATTTTACCGAATCGGTAAAATTACCGAATCGGTAAAATAATGTCCGCCCTCATCAAAGCATTGGAGATCCAAAAAATCATGGATGCTGGAGGAGCCACGCTTCTCGTCCTGCTGGTTCTCTCAGCAGCATTTGACATGGTCGATCACGCAACCCTGATCGACCGTGTCAATGCACTAGGTATCTGTCACAGGGCCAGAGCCCTTCTTGCGTAATTTTTGGCTAATCATTCATAATCAGTCACGCTTGGCACTTTCACCTCCCCTCATTCACTTTTCCATGCGGGGTGCCCCAGGGATCCTCGCTAAGCCCGAAATTGTTTAACATCTACGTGTCGAACCTGGCGAGGGTCATCAAAACGTACAACCTGGGACTTACCTATTACGCTGATGATACCCATCTAGTGTTAGCAATACATAGGGATGGTGCTAAGGGTGCAGCCAACGTTCAGAAAGGAATGCTTGCCATAAGCTCCTGGATGGCAGACAACTCCCTAAGATTGAACTCCGGTAAGACAGAAGTTATGATCTTCGGCAATCTCACACCGTCCTGGTCATCTGTTTGGTGGCCAGCAGACTTGGGAATACCCCCTTCTCCAGTTACAAAAGTTAGAAACCTCAAGAGTTATTTTCGACACCAAATTGTCTTTCATGCATCATACAAATTCTGTAGTCTCATCAGCCTTCCACACCATCAAAATCATAAAGAAACTTGTCCCATACCTCCCATCCTCAGCTGCCAAAACATTGATCAGCACACTTGTTATGTCCAAAGTGGATTACTGCAATGGACTATTCATCAATGCACAATAAAAAACTCCAGCTGATACAAAATGCTGCAGCCAGGCTTCTGACAGGCACCCCCAAATTCAAACCCATCTCCAAAGTACTTCGCCAACTCCATTGGTTACCGATCAGAAGCAGATCCAAGTTTAAGGCTCTCTGCATTGCTTATAAAGCCATGCACACCACTGGTCCAGATTTCCTCAAGCAGTCCCTTCATCCCTACAATCCCCCCAGACAATTGCATTCCTCCAATGCCAATCTTCTTACTGTTCCCCGCACAAAAAAAGCGTCCCGGGGAGACAGATCGTTTCTGTGTGCCACCACCAAACTCTGGAATAGGCTTCCCCACACATCAAGACCAGTCCTACCCTGCTCACTTTTAGGAAACAGATAAAGACATGGATTTTCAATCAATGATCCATCGTGTCTACCTATCTTTTCGTCAGTTCTCTAGCTCCAAGACACCCTCGGGTAGTTGTGCGCTCTATAAAATGCATTAAAAAAAAATAATAATGTTTCATTGTCAGGTTTTCTCGTTTCCTTACCTCCATGGAAACAGAGAGGCCTGCTTCCATTGCAAAGATTGCTTCCTGCTGAGGTAACCACTCCTCAAGAATTATTGACAGAGACATTGAAGGGATGAGGTAGTAAGGATACTTGCTGTGGATCAAGAAATTACATTATTATTGGACAACATTGGGGCAGAATTAGTTATTTCCAGGAATATTTCAACCAGCTGGCATGTTCCCTTATGAATGCCCCTCATGCTTCTTTTTTGCTCTTTTCTGGTTCTCCTTGTGCATCTTGAAAAGCCTGGATAGGTCCACGAGTTGTGCATAGATTCTGGATCCATCAGTAATAAGATATATGCATTGACTACAATGTACTATCGAGGCTGGCATCTGGTGCATGCAGCCTCCCTTGACGAGCAACAGATAAAATGATGTCTATTGCACTGGAGAGCTTCCCTCAGACAATGACCTGGACAATTGATAGAGCATTAAAGCAGGAACAGTCCTTGAGGTGTATGACTTATGTTCTTAATGTCCTCAAACAATCGATGGTCGCAGTGAAGACGCATTGCATATCACAGTTAACAAACTTTGCTTCTCACTTTACAACTCCGCTAAATGTGTTTTACGATGTGGTTGGCGCACCATTCGCTCTGGTCCTGCCAGTGACGAAAGTCGTGAGTGATAGAGCATTATCACTGCTTCTAATTGAGTTTGTAATTCACCACATGAAGTTAACTGGATGAAATGTGAAAAGACCTCAAGTGGCCTTTGTTAAGCGAGAGAGCAGCTAATGAAATGCATTACTATTAGGAACACTTTTGAACTCTATGTATTTTTCTCAGTGTTGATGCTGCGGTAGGAAACATTCATATTAAATTAAAAAGAGGTCACGCTGTGCTGTGCTTCTGAAGCGGAAATTAATATTCCGTCGCAGAGGGCTCAGGCAATGTAGGTTGCAGCCTGGCAGTAGCAGGAATATACTTAACATGGGCTCGTTTTAGCCTAATGTTTTGTGTTCACGAGTACGTCTGTATTGTTGCATTGGAATTACAGGTGTTCATTTAAACTTCGCCCTTTTGTTCCCTCTCCCATGCACGTCTGTAGTTAGAAACTAACTAAATGAGACAGGTGAAAAAGGCCGGCAATGGATGAATAAACAAGTGGGGTCACAAACACTCACCCCCGCTGTCATTCCCTATTGCTGAGTCCAACTTGCAATCCATTGGGAACTTCGCCCCAGGGCAATGCAGAATAATTGTGGACTTCCTGTGTGATTGGGGAAACATTCCAAGCAAACTGGTACTGTGCTTATCCAGAAGCAGTGCTGGAAATCATCTTTTTATGGCTAGTTTAAAGACTAATCGCCTTTTGCTATTTCTAAATAGATTTTTAAGGAATCGCTATTTAGAAATCGCAAAATTAGATGTATGTAGAAAATGGCTATTTTTTAGCGATTTCTTAATCTTCCTTACTTGCGAATTCGCAATTTGCGAATTCTCAATTAAGGAATAATTTCCCATTCATTACTATGGGCCAGGAGCCCCATAGGAATGATTGTAAAATAATTCTCAATTTGCGATTAATTTCAAGGGTGCAGGGGTCTCAAGGACACCCTGCTGCACCCCTGAAATGTACATGTTTGTGCATATGGCGCACATACATGCCCTATGGGTATGTATGTGCGTCACATGCCACCTTCACAAATGCCAAATTGTGCATTTTCAAAAGAATTTGCAAATTACCACCAACTACAAGTTGGTGCTAATTTGCGATTTCTTAACCTAAATTCACAATTCCAAAATGCTACATACATAGCATTTAAGGAATCGCAAAATTGTGATTCCTTAAATGATTGAGCAAAAAAAGGAATCGCAAATTTTTGTGATTCCTTATTTTGCGTATTTTAGTCACATGCCAAAACAAGCAAAAAGACCGTATGCAATTCGCAAACACCGGAATTCTATGAATTCTGGCCTTTGCGAATCGTAAACGGCTTGATACATCTAGCCCTAAATCAATTTCTAGCAAACAGGGGGGCTTATTTATCAGAGCCTGCTTTACTTTTTCACCATGTAAAGTAGTACATGCATGATGCAGGGCTCTCAATCCGATTTATGAAGTCACACAAAGCCAGCATACGTGTCTTTGAGTGGCCTCATAAACCATGGGTAAGGCAATGCAGCTCAAATTGCTGCGCGTCTTATTCTGCGCCTCGGAGGAGTTCCAGGTGCATTGCTGTGGATTTCCCATGCAATATCCATGGATTTTGATCTCAGATTTACTAAATCATGCAAACCCTGGGAAACGCCAAATCCATACGCCTCCTGAGTTGAGGCGTAATGAGGAGAGATATTGTAAAGTATTGTATTGTAATTGCATTTATATAGCCCTTAGTCTCCCTGACGAGGCATCAAAGCACTTTTTCGGAGGGTAGCAAGCTACTCGGGACCCATAGAGGATTAGTGTTGAATTAGTATAGTGAAACATGCAAGTACATTTTAAGTGGTGAATAGGTTAGTCAGTTATTTGGATTTGGAATGATAGCAGAAGGATAGAGGAGGAAAAAAGGTTTGTATTTATATAGCGCTTGTTACCCTGATGGGGTATTAAATCATGCTATTCAGGAAGCCCATAAAGGATTTAATATGGTGAAATATGAAAGTAATTTCAGTGGTGGATATTAGTTAGTTATTTGGAGTTTATTTCTCCTCATTTTTTCCTCCTTCAATGCGTGCTGCATTCTACATCACACATAGAAAGAGGAAAACGCCTCTTAGGATTTATTTTGTGCAGGAAGGTGTCCCTCCCTGCATAAAACAGTCCTGCATGCAACAGAGCACCACCCTTACAGCATGGTGAAAGAGTGCCTAAGTAGGTGCTAAGCTGCTGAACGGCGCCAGTGTAGGGAGAAAGGACAGGAATGCACCGTATTTCTTAAATACTGTGAATTACTGCCCTTTCACTTTGGAGTAGGGTAGCGCTGCTGTATTCTAAAATCCCATAAATGAGCCCCTTAGTATCTAATAGAATTTTGAATGGAAAACAGTAGAACTATTTGTTCAATTCTGTGAATGAATCTACTTAATATAAAATGAAGAAAACCTAATGCAGAAATGCAGTAACAGAACAACACAATCAGGTACTTTAACAACAAAATAACTTAACAAGATTCAACAACTATGCTAGGTTACAGCAACACACTAACAACTCATCAAAATCCAATAGTAGAACACAAAAGCAGAATAAAACATAACAAAATAACTCCTATAAAAAATATCACAACAATACATTGAAAATATAATCACAAAGCTAGAAAATAGCAAGATAATAATTACATGAACAAAACAACTCTGCAAGGCAAAATTACAACAGATCAAAATGTACCACAACAAAGGAAAATTAGAATTAACCTGTTTGCTGCTGCTGTCGGCCAACGGCCGTCGTGAGCACTACCTCGGTAGTGCTGCACACATCCGTTGGCCGACGCGGCCATGCCCGCTTAACAGAACATTCCGCACTGGCACGGAAAATTCTAAGCCGCAAAGGGGTTAAAAAATATACACAATAACAGCAGACAACATTAACATACCGCAGGAGTACAACACAATAACGCTAACACATATCTCTACTACAACAAAACATAATGTTTTTATGCTGTTGTATGGTTGTGTTGTTGTCTTGTGGTGGTGTATTACTGTATTGTGTTGGTATGATGGGTTATGCTTTAATTGTACTGTTGTGGTGTGCAGGTTTATTGCTGTGGTATGTTGATGGGTTATGTTATGTTTTTATGTTGGTTTATTGCTTTGCTATTAGGTCTAGTTGCTAGCACTGTTACATTGTTCAATTGTTCAGTGACAAGAGTTAAGTGGTGATCAGAACTTGGAATATTTCTGGGTGAAAACAGGGTGATCTATAGGCAATAAACTATTTTGACTTTTTCTTAATTATTTATTTATTTATTTATTTATTTTTCCTTTCTTTCCCCCAATTGTGGCCCTTATCTGGCTTATTTTATTTTTAGGTTGTCAGTTCAGGCATTGCTGAAAATTGTTGCCTCTTGAATATTACAGTGGACACATGGTCCAACTTTGATCCAAACGCGTGGGAAACCTGTAGTAGGGCCAGTGGAATGACATGTTTTCCTGTGATAGCTTGCCTATAGACAGACTCTCTGGGATCTAGTTGTACTCCACTCATGAGGTGGTGGAAACATGAATATTGAGCATATGTATGCAAACATCCAGAAAACAGGAAACCTAGTACACTTGTTAGGGACGTAGGGAAGAACCCAACAATAATAATGATGCAAAACCTCGAAACCTCAATTAACTTTAAAAGCGAAAGAAGAACTGAAACAGTGTACTATAATTTTTCCCAGGAGATAGCAACATTGAATAATCCCCATCCCAGTACCACAATTGAGAAATAAAAACTCATAGTGGTCAAACTGCAAAATATATGCATCCTCCTCTAAAGTCTGCAACTGCAGTTTAAAAGGCATTTTTAAATGTACACACATTTTATTCTGGCAATATTGCATACAGTCATTTAACATTGAAATATACTTTATATCATCATTTATTATTTATTCTTTGGTATTTCCGAGCACTGGGGCGTGTAATGGAGGAAGTTGGTATGACTGCTATCTGTGGTAATCTATTCCCACAGATGTCTGATCTCTGTACCAAAGTGGACCCTAAAACTGAATATTAGAGAGGTCTAATTCATATACTTAAAATGAGGGAAGTATCTCAGCAAAGCCCTGATGTGCTGCACCATTCGGCTCGTTCTTTCATTCACAAACCAAGCCCACACTGAACCCTGCACAATTCTTTTAATTGATGCCAGGCAAAGAGATGTCAGTCAGTAGTGTTGTAAATGTAAATGTAAAATGTAAATGTGGGTGTACTTGTAAAGTGCACTGTGACTCCAAGGAGTATCCTGGCGCTGAAGACCGCTGGGGAACCGGTCCTGGTTTCCCTGTGAGATGGTCCCTTTCTGGGTATCTCCAAGGTGAAACCAGGCATCCCCGGCATCTGTGGGGGGCTGTTGTAGAGATGAGGCAAGCTTAATGCCGAGAGTTGCCGAGTGTGTTCCCTGGTTAGAGTAGGCACCGAGGTGAGAATTATCGAGTCCGTTTGACCCTGGTCCACGACCCTGCCACCTCGGGGATTGAACCCTGGTCCCTGGCCGTACTTTGCTTAAGGGTCTGCCGCCTCTAACCAGTGAGCCACACCACTGTTACTTTAGTACAGTGGTCATAAGGGAGCGAAGCATAAATATATACATATATATATATATATAGATATATATACATACCCAGTTACTAAACTGCATAACGTGCAACCCGAAACCCTATATTTATTCTAGTCTTCCCCCTTTTCCAAATTGTGTGACCCATGACATTTTATTTCTCATGCTCCTTGATTTCTTTTCTAGCTTAACTCTATGTTCAATATAGACATGTCTGCCACGGTGGGGAAGACAATCAGTCTAATTTTTAATTATTGTATGTATAACATTTTATACGCTGGCTAAACATATGCACCCAAGTTATACAACCAATGGGTCATTTTTAACATTGTTTGGTATTATTTGTGACTGTAAAAACATTTCTATTTTATTATTTCTCAGGATAATTGCAAAGATTTTAATTAATCAAACAATACATTTTGACTTGATATATGGCAGTCTCTCCTAATTCATTCTTTAAAACTATTCCTTGAAACAATAATGTTTTTCTCAAAGCACCTGACATAATCTGTTGTATGGGACAGGAAACTTATACACTAAAACAATTTTTTTAAATACTGTTAATTCATTTAGACACTAACAAAGCTCTTTGTGATCTGCTAACTATGTATATATATATATATATATATATATATTCACTGTAAAAGCCATAGATTTCAGGGGTGTTGTAGTCAGTTGGACATTACACTCGTACAAAACCATAGAAATTCCCACCGTTACAGTTAGTTCAGCACACTATAACTCGCGCACCCACAATGCACTGCTGATGATGTCACATAATACATCACTCATGACATGGTCAGTGACATCACTCATGACATCACTGAAGACATCTCAAATGACATCACTCATGACATCATCCAGTGAATGTGTGTTTTTCTGAAAATTAAATATGTTTCATATATGTCTATCTCAACGTTGATGGAACAAGAAATGGGTATATAAGTGTATAAATGGATGATTTATTTTTTTGTAAAATTGATTGTATAATGGATTAATTAAGTGTATTTTAGTGAATACATGGGTTAGTGACTAATGTTTAAATATGTAAATATCTGTATGAGTCTCTCACTTTGTGTATAAGTGACTGCATGGGTTGGTAAGTTGCTACATGAGTGTGTATATAAGTTAACACTTGTTTTTTTGAGTATCAGTATGAGTGTCTGAGTGTCTGTATGGTTCAGTCGGGGGTACTACTTAGTGCATAGATGCATGAATGAGTGAGTCACTGTTTGTATGTGTTGAAGACAGCATGTGTGCAGGACTGTATGGGTGGATGAGTGTGTGTATGGGTGTGTTAGTGAGTGAATGACTGTCTCAATAGTGTCTTTATAAGTAACTACATACATTTTAAACTACTATATGTGAGAATTAGTGTATATAAGTGAGTATATGTGAGAGTGAGAGATTGAAGAGTACCTGTATGAATAAGTATGTGTTTCTGTAAATTATTGTTTAAAAGAGTAAGTATGTGTAAGTTTCTGTAGAACTAAATGTAGTGCTGTGTGTATAACTGTATTTGCAAGTAAATGGATGTTTGATACTTTGTTAGCATGTATGACTATGTGTGTGAGTAACTCTATGGATGAGTGGCAGTGTGTAACAGGATGTATAGGTGTATGAGTACATATGATGAGTGAGTACATGTATGAGTGAATGTATAGGACTATTGGTGAATGAGTGGGTGTGTATGTAGATCTTAGAATTACTGAATAGGTTGTTGTAACTGGTATTGGTGTGTCCATTTTTAAACAAATATTAGTTTCTATTTTTGAGTGTGTGTATCAAATGTTATATTAGAGTAAGAGGAGGTCTGGCACTCTATCACAAGGATGATGTCATCATTGATGTCGTCAGTGATGTCATTTGAGATGTCATCAGAAATGTCATCAGTAATGTCACTGACCATGTCATGAGTGATGTAATATGTGACGTCCTCAGCAGTGCATTGCGGGCGTGCGAGTTATATGTAGCTGAACTAACTATAACGGTAGGAATTTCTATGGTTTTGTATGAGTGAAATTCAAAGGTTTTTTATGTGCTAATTTCTAACTATAACGTGACTGAAACCAATGGTTTTTAGAGTGAATTTCAAAGGTTTTTTAAATGCTGGTTTCTAACTATGCCTACAGAGGTAGGACATGTGAAGAAAGTAGAAAAATCGCACAGAAAGAAAAAAAAGAAATGCAGAAAGAAGCAACAGAAGTCCTCAAAGACGAAGAAAAGTGCAGGAAGAAGGAAGACATGCAGAAAGAACAAACAGAGTAGCAGAAAGAAGCCTTGTTGCAAAATCATCCTGTACCCTCAAATTTTTCTGATGGGTACTGGTGGTAACTGACTCTGACTAACCAGTCCCAGAGCCAGTATGCTAAAAGACACTGAGAATAGAGTGAAAACACCAACATATACTAGGGAACACTATGTGTTGGGGTACCCCTGTGATTACCATGGCCTCCTCTTTAAGACCCTAGTACATAATAGATCAGGGGGATTAAAACTACCTCTTAAAACACACCACACAGCATGTTTGTACACTGATGAAGGAAGGGAGGGGCCTGAGGTGACATGTGTGCAAACATTCCCTGTGGCCATTTTAATTTGGGGGATAAAGTTCCCTTGAATCCTGAGTGTCCCTTGGATCCAACTAGCTCACCGAGTATCTACAGTGAGTGCCACAGAGCCTCGTTGCAGAGAGGTGTAAAGGGGGCATGGCCTGGATCACCTCTCTGCAACGCAGCACAGTGGCGCTCACTGGAAGCACCTGGTGGGCTAGTTGGCTCCCTGGGGCCCTCAGGATTGAAGTGGAATTATTTTCCCAACTTAAAACTTTCCACAGGGCGTGTTTGCACATGTCACCTTAGACCCCATCCCCTCCCTTCACCACTGTGTAAACGCGCCCTGTGGCCATTTAAGTTGGGCGAGTAAGTCCCCTTGAATCCTGATTGTCCCTAGGGTCCAACTAGCCTACTATGTACCTCCAGTAAGCGCCACAGAGCTGCTTGGCTGAGAGGTATAAAAAGGGCCATGTCCTGGACCACCTCTCTGCAACGCTCGGCATTAGCGCTTACTGGAAGCACCAGGTGGGCTAGTTAGCCCCCAGGGGCCTACAGGATTGAAGGTGAATTATTTCCCAAACTTAAAATGCACCACAGGGTGTGTTTGCACACATCACCTCAGGCCCTGTCCCCTCCCTTCCCCACTGTGTAATCATGCCCTGTGGCCGTTTTAAGTTGGGAGATTAAGTGCCCTTGAATTCTGAGAGTCCCTAGGGTCAAATTTGACCACTAGGTACCACCACTAAGCGCCATTGCAGGGGGGTGTAAAAAGGGGCATGGCCTGGACCACGTCTCTGCAACGCAGCGCTGTGGCGCTTACTAGAAGCACCTGGTGGGCTAATTGGCCCCCAGGGGCCTTCAGGATTGACAGGGAATTATTTCCCCAACTTAAAACACACACAGGGCGTGTTTGCACATGTCACCTCAGGATCAGTCCCCTACCTTCACCACTGTGTAAACATGCCCTGTGGCCATTTTAAGTTGGGAGATTAAGTCCCATGGAATCCTTAGGGTCCCTAGGGTCAAACTAGCCCATTAGGTACCTCCAGTAAGCACCACAGAGCTGCGTTGCAGAGAGGTGTAAAAAAGGGGCATGGCCTCTGAACACCTCTCTGCAGCGCAGCTCCCTGGCGCATATTGGAGGTACCTGGTGGGCTAATTTGCCCTCAGGGCCCCTCAGTATTAAAGAGGAATTAATTCACCAATGTACAACTCGCAAGGAGGCGACTTTGCACATAGGTGAAGGAAGGGGCGGGGCCTGAGAGGACATGTCTGCAAACACGCTCTGAGGCGAATTTAAGGCAGACCTCCTCTCACCCTAATATAACCTTTGATACACACACTCAAAAATAGAAACTAACATTTTCAAAACAATGGACATACCAATACCAACACACAAATAAATACAATCACACAAACAACTGTTTCCACATGCACTCATAAAAGGTCTGTCTTAATTATATCTTAAGTCTGTCTTAAGTTTGTCTTAGGTCTGTCTTAAGTTTGTCTTAAGTTTTTCTTTAGTCAAACTTAAGACAAATTCCTAACTTAACTACTAGTAAATGCCTTCTGTGAATACCAAAAGTAGTAAGTTTAGGATTTTGTCTTAAGTTAGTTCTGTGAATCGGCCCTGTGATACACCCACTGTAAAATACAAACTACCATTTTTTAAACTATCGACACACCAATACCATTCACTACATACGCACTCAGTGATTGCTAGGTCTACATACACCCACTCATTCACCCATTCAATCACTCATACATACAGTCACTCATCAATACAACACTATAATACGCATTCATATACCTATACAGACACTCGCACACCGCCACTCATCCATGGAGTTACTCACACACCTAGGCAGTCATGTAAAGAATGAATTACACTCCCGTTTCCTCACCAATACAGTTATACACACACATCTCACTTATTCAAACATATACTAATACATACTTACTCTCTTATACAATCACTGATACAAGTACACACTCATCTAGACAGCCACTCTCACAATCACTGACTCTCACGTATAGTCATTTATATACTCCAACTCTCACATACATTGCCTTTTACATATGCGGCTACTTGGACATGTACCACTGAGACATACAATCTCTCTCCAACACACCCATACACACACTCACCTTCCCATACAGCTGTTTCCAAACATACTGTTGAACCCATACACCCAGTGAATCAACCACTCAGACATCTATGCACACACCTCCCACCCACACACATACACACTCACTCTCCCATACAAATACTCAGGCAACCAATCAATAACCCATATAGATACTCATGTAGCTACTGAACAATACATGTAGCAGCTTACAAAACAACAGACATACTGATACACACATTCAGGGAGTTTAGTCACTATATATATATATATATTAACATATATATATATTCTCAAGAAAGAACTAACCCAGCTGGGCTCCTGTCCGCCACCCAGGAGCTCAAATTCACCACAGCACAGACGGAATCCAGACGTGTTTTCTTCAAAGTTGAGGTATTTTTTTCCATTACAACACCATTAGTGCAAACAAAGAGGACGGTCAACGCATTTCGGCAGATGCCTTCAACTGGACCATAGAGTCCTGCGGTCTAAACTATCCATTTAAAGTGTATAAGTGCATAAGTCCCTTCTTTATTTCTTTAAAAATAGACTAGACTGTTAACCCTGTTGTTCTATTCATATCTAATGGCCGTCATTATTCATCATTTTTACTTTTTCTACTGTGACAGAAAGGCATTATGGTAAAGTACCCGAGGAAAAGAAAGAAATCGTCCTAACATTATTTTTGCCTGGTTAAAAACGTGATTAAAATTCTAAAACATCGGAAGAAGGGGAATTGTACAGATCGAGGAGTATAGTGTGAGATCTTTGATTTGTAGTAGTATAAGAAGGTGAGGGAGAAGAGTGAAGAGGCGGAGGAAAAAGTGAAAGACGGAAAGAGAGAAAAAGATAGAAAAAGAAAAGGAAGGAGACAGTTTCAATAAAATAATTCAATTATAATAGTGTTACTCTAGTGATCACAATGGTAAAATTAACAAGATAAGCATATGCTACCATCTATTAATGTCATTTCTTTAAAACCATCCTTTTCAAGAATTGTTTGAGTCATAAGCCTCTGAGAGGGAGAAGGGAAAGAGAAGACTTAGATGAAAAGTGTCATGTGCATTGTGCAAAACATACTGTGCAAATATTCTTCATGTGCAAAGACGCATTAAAGTTATCTTTCTCCCTATATCTAATTATTCTAAAGTAGACTTTTTTTAAAGAGACAGATAAGGAGAAATAAGGGGACAATATTTGATACAGTTCTTCCCTATTCTTCTCCCCAAGTCCGACATTTAATCACAAAAGGAAAAACCCGGAATCACTCTATACATTTCCTATTCTTTCTCTTTCACCCTCAATTATGTTCCTGTCTTTATCTCCTCTTCCTATCATTTGTTCTCACGTCTTGATTGTGTTGATTTGTTAATTTATTCCCCATCACACTGTACTCATATTTGTTCTGTCCCCAGCGAATTTTCGTATGTTGATCACTTGCTGTCCAATCGGTTCCATTCCTACAAATGCAAATGTAATTCAGCATCCAGGTTGTGCCCAAAGGGATTTTCCGTTCCAAGTGCTAAAATGAACCTCGATTCAGCTCTCCTTAGATCCAAAGTTCTGTGCCGACCTCTTTTGTTTGGTTTTACCAGTTTAGCACCGAACAATGTCAACTCTTGGTTGTTACTCGAGTGCTTCTCCAAAAAGTGCTTTGCCATTGGGTAATAGAGATCTTGGTTTTTAATTGCTCTTAGATGCTGTAATATACGCAGTTTCAATTTGTTTATTGAACTCCCAACGTACAATTTTTGACATGGGCATTGTAGAACGTACACCACAAATTTGGATTCACAAGTTATGTGATCAGTGATATTTTCCCTTCTTCCGTTTTGTAGCTGAAATGATAGAGTGTTACAACCATGTTCACAGGCTTTGCATTTCGAGCACTTCCAAAAGCCAGGTGTTGTAAGCCAGGATGTTTTGCCTTACTCAATTTTTAGATTACAAGTTGTTAGATGACTTTGTGTAAGGATATCACCCAAGGAGGCTGTCTTCTTGTATGTTATTTTAGAGGTTGATGGTAATGTTCTTTTTAGTGATTCATCAAGCATCAAGATGTTCCAATTTGTCTTTATGATGTTTTTTAGACTACTGTTTTCTGAATTGAAGTCCATGATAATGCGAGTTACATTCTCCTCTTCCACCCGTTCAGATGTTTCCATTAATACAGATCTCGGTCTTTCTGTAGTTTTTTTCTTTGCTTTCTCGATGACCTCCATGGGATATTCTCTGGACAAAAATCTCAAACCCGTATGTTCAATATTTTGCTTGATGTTGTTGGTTGCAGAGTAATTTCTTTTGACGCGGAGCATCTCTCCGTACGGGATGCTCCACTTTAGATGTTCTGGGTGTCCACTGTTGTGGTGGAGGACGCTATTGGTGGCAGTAGGTTTTCTGTGTATTTTTGTACAGAGCTGTTGATTCTTGACGACGACCTCCGCATCCAGGTATATCACTCTTGTTTTGCTACTCATGGATGTAAATGTTAGATTTTGATCGTTATGGTCCAGGTTAACGGTGAATTGTGCCAGACTGGATGGGTCTCCTTCCCATATAAGGAATAAATCGTCGATATACCTCATCCATGTTTTAATTTTTGACTTGTACCTGCTCTGTAATATGCCTTCCTCCCATACCGCCATAAAAAGATTAGCGTATGTTGGGGCAAATGATGTCCCCATTGCAGTCCCTTGTTTTTGGAGATAAATATCCCCATTAAAAAGAAAAACATTATGGGTGAGAAAGTAATTCAGCATTTCCATTAGCATTTCAGAATGTTCAAGGAAACTCAATGATCGTGTGTCCGCAAATTTCCTTACAGCTGAGAATCCATTTTGATGAAAGATTGACGTATACAATGAGTTGATGTCTATTGTTCCCATGATTTGATTGTCATTCCAATTGATATTTTTCACTCGGTTGAGGAAGGCTGTTGTGTCCTTGAGATATGATAGAAGAAGTTTGACATACTCCATTAGGAACTCATCTACATAGTGGGAGGTTTTCTCAAGTAATGAGCCCATAGAACTCACTATGGGCCTGACCGGTGGATCAATAAGAGACTTATGCACTTTAGGTAGAAAATATATTGTTGCTGTTATTGGGTTTTCTACCTTCAAGTACATATATTCTTCGAAATTGATGAGTCCTTTGTCTTTCCAGTTTAGAAGTAGGGAATGATACTCTTTAGTCCAGCTTTCTATAGTTTTAATTTCCAACTTTAGATAATGCTCTTGTTTCTTTAGTTGTCGATAGGCCTTGGAAATATATTGTTCTCGATTTTGTATGACGATGTTACCGCCTTTATCTATGATAATTGTTTGGTTCTTTCTCAGATCTTTCAGTGCCTTTTGCTCTCTTGGCGTGAGATTCCATGACGCTTTATTGTGTCTTTTTTCTTTTTCGTTAACTGGTTAATTTCTTCCACAACAATTTCTTTGAATAAATAGTTAGTTCAGCTGACTATAACTCACGAGTCCGTAAAGCACTGCTGATGATGTCACATATTACATCACTCATGACATGGTCTGTGACATCACTGATGACATCTCAAATGACATCACTGATGACATCATCCAGTAAATGTGTATTTCGGTAAAGTTTAAATATTTTGCATATATACCTATACCAAGGTGTATTGAAGAATGAGTGGATTTACAAGTGCCTTAAGGGATTATTTAGTAAGTGCGTGACTGACTGTATAAGTGAGTGATTGAACTTGTCTTACTGAATGCATGGGTTACTGACTAAACTGTGTGAAATTCAGTATTAGTCTCTCAGTTGGTGTGTCAGCGGATGCAGGGGTTGGTGAGTAGCTAAATAGGTCTCTATATGGGTTTTTGATTTCTTGACTGAGTATCTGTATGAGTGCCTGTGTAGCTGGGTGCAGGGGTGTGTTACTGTGCATAGATGTTTGAGTGGTTGATTCTCTAGTTGTATGGATTGAAAAGTGCATCTGTAAAGGGCTGTATGGATGACTTAGTGTGTGTATGGGTGTGTTGGTGATAAGCATGAGCGAATTTTGCGGATCTCGCGTTCGCGAATTTTGCGGATTTGCGGATTCGCAATCCGCAAAATCCGCGAATTCCCGCGAATTTGCGGATTTTTTTTTTTTTTGTGTTCGCCCGTGTTTCTGCCAGTTCGCGAGGGTTTTGTACACTTTCGCAAATTGCGAACTTACCTGTCGGGTCGCAAGTTTCGCGAACTTGTTGTTTCTACGTGTCCAGCCTGTTTGGGACACTCTTCTTCATCACTGCCACTCTCTGTCACCACTGCCACTCTCTGACTACTCATGCCACCCTCTGGCCCACCCATGCCACCCTCTGTTTCATCACCACACCCTCTGGTTGTCCAGTGTACATTATTTTCGGCAAAGCAAAGCACACCTTCCCTGCCTCAAGTGACCTGAATTAATTTGGGGCTGATTCATGTGTCACAGAATATTTTTTTAGCTGGCACCTGCTTCCTTAGTGCGCCCTGATTAGTGATCTTTTGCACTTGCTAAGTGCTTTCATTGTTGCAAAATTAGTTACAACACCTGCCCTGCCCCAACTGACAATAATGAATTAGGGGCTGATTAATGGATTTTAACTTCCAGCCTGGCTCCTGCTTGTCTCCCTTAGCTGTAATTCAGGACCTTTGTGGCATATGTGTAACTATTCTGAGGTTCAGAGCAGGGTCACATACTAGTTTCAACTGGCAACTGAACTCTGGAGGGGCCCCTCAGGAAGCACTCCAGGAAATGGCTACTAATGATGAGCCTGAACTTTTGAACCTGGTAAGTAGTTACTTTCAGTTTTGCTAAAATCGTATTTCTGCAATTTTGCACTTATTCGCGGGGCGCGAACTCACGCGAACAGTGCGAGCAGTGCGAGCAAAATCCGCTGCTCGCGGATTTGCGGATTTTGCGGGAAATTCGCAAATCTCGCGGATTGCGGATTTCCCGAAAATCCGCAAAATCCGCGAGCGGAACGGATTTTCCGCCCACGCCTAGTTGGTGAGTGAAGGAATGTCTCAGTGGTATATGTGTAAGTAACTACATATGTTTTAAGGCAGTATATGTCAGTGTTGGAGAATATAAATGAGTATACATGAGAGTAAGCTATTTGAAGAGTGGGTGTATAAATCATTTTCTGTTTTTATCAGTGATTGTATAAGACAATAAGTATGTCCTAGTATCTGCATAAATAAGTGATGTGGTGTGTGTATAAATAACTCAGTTGGTGTATATAACTGTATACATGAGTAAATGAGTATGTAATTCATTCTTTGTATGACTGACTAAGTGTGTGACAAACTCTATTGATAATTGGCAGAGTGTGACTCTATGGATAAGTGTATCAGTACATAATATATTACTGTATTGATGAGTAACTATATGTGTAAGACACTGGATATGTGTATAGACCTATGAAATAGTAGGTGCATTGTAGATTCTGGCATTCTTGTGTGTATGGTTTCAAAAATAGTAGTCTGTATTTAAGAGTGCATGTATCATAGTTTATACTAGGGCATCAGTATGTGCATTAGATTATCATGTGGATGAAATAAGTGATGTCGTGAGTTATGTCACTGACCATGTCATGAGTGATCTATTATGTGACATCATCAGCAGTGCATTGCGGGGGGAGAGTTATAGTTAGCTCAACTAACTATAACTGGTGAATTTCTCTGGTTTTATATGAGTCAAATGTCCAACTAACTATAAGGTCCCTGAAACCTATGTTTTTTTTCTGTAAATTTCGAATGTTTTTTAAATGCTAATTCCTAACTATAACGTCTGTAATACCTATGGTTTTTTCAGTGAATTTGAAAGGTTTTTTAAATGTTAATTTCATATTTTAACATTTATAAAACCTTCATTTTTTCTAATTGTTTTTTAAAATTTTGCAAATCTATTATCTTTTTTTAACCTTAAAAATTATGTAATGTTTTATATCTTCCCCATAAAATATGTATATTATTTTTATTTTATTTTTTAGAAAACTACAGTCCCGTACTGGTGTCTACCAAGCTCGATCACCACACGAATCCTCTCTACCTAATTTAAATGATGCGCATTTCGTATCCGACAGGTTTAAGACACCGCGTCCTGCGTAACAACATGTATGTATGAGGTCTCCCCAGCTGCTACTGTGGGATGCGACCGGTACACACTACCAAGCCGTGCGTTACGCAATGTACTTATTGGGTGGCACCCGCTGCATGTTCCAAATGCGACAAATGCACACTACCACGCCCTGCGTTACGTCATAGATGTACGATATCACTCCGTATACGCCATTCCCTCATTATTTTTGTCTCAAAACTATATCTAAATAACTTTAAAGTGTATATGAGAGCAAGCAATAATGAAAATATTTTAAACAGTTATATATTTCTAACTGTAATAAACTTATATTATAGTAAATATATTTTCTCAAAATCACATCAGGTGCGATCTCATTGCGCACTAGCTGCGCGATTGCCATGTTACCATAAAAAAAACATTTCATTAGTTCATAATATTTCCCATTGTAACAGTTCGAAAACGCCACCCTTTGTAGTCAATATCTTTACTGCATTTCATGAAACACACCTCTTCTTCTTAGAGAGCTTTGTTCTAAACTTTTTACAATATACACATATCTTACACTACACACAACATATAACCAAAATTTTCATCAATATTCATGCTCTGTAAAGTAGCCTTCTACCTGTGATAGCCATACACCTAAAAGTTACAATACCAACATTTTCTCCAACACCTGAGGTAACATGGTTGCCTACACTGTCCACAGCACAACGTAATATAGTACGGCCCAGAGACAGTATCATGCATAGATAATGAGCGCATGTACACAGATAGAAAGTGCAAGTGTGTACGGGAACGTGCCCTCGACTCCTTTTTATTAAAAGGGTCCCATATCCAGAGATGTCTGTGCTGGATGTGTGTGAGGTGAGTGTAAACCAGCCCTCAGGGAATAGTTGCTGCTAGCATCAACTTCAACAGTAATCATTGCATCACACACAGAGATTCAATAATAAAAGAATCAATAACTTGTGCTGCATTAAGGTAAGGACAGTACATGTGAAATAATATAGAAATAATTCTAACGTAAAAGAACCACAACTTGTGGTATACTGACAGACAATAAATGGATCTAAAATAATACACAAAAAGAGTATATCATAAACACTCCATCAGTTCTAGTGCACTCACATAGCCTCATCAAAAGCATTCAGCATGTGCACAGCCAGCAATAATGTGTGCTGTAGACAGGCCGTACTAAGAGCAATATCTGTTGCCATCAACACTGCATCATATGTAATAGCAACTCAATCTGAATTGTGAACACTGCTGTCTGCAGTGTTTGCCTCAGAGAGAGGTCAGCAATGACCCACACCTATATAAGGTGACTTGAGCTGCCCAGTGTGTCGTAAGCGAAGCAACAAAAAAGCGTGTGCGGAGCCTGCAATGATACATATGCATTGTGCAGACAGTATGCACTAGAGAAATATCTTTTCCTACAGGACTACCTCATCTACAATAGCGACTCGATCTAAAGTGTGAACACTGCTGTCTGCAGTGTAGGCCAGAGTGAGCGATTAGCAAGGGCCCACAGCCACGTGGCATTAACTTGAGCTCTACAGTTTGCAATACACAAAGCAAAAAACGTGTGCAGAGCCTACAATGATGCGTGTGAGTGGTGCACACAGAGCTCAGTGGAGCAATATCTTTTCCTACAGGACAGAATCATCTACAATACCAACTCAATGTCAAATTTAAACACTGAAGTCTACAGTATAGGCCAGAAAGAGCATTCAGCATGGCCCACAGCGACGTGGCATTGACTTGAGCTCTACAGTTTGCAATACGCAAAGCAAAAAAACTATGTGCAGAGCCTGCAATGATACATATAAGTGGTGCAGACAGTACGCACTGGAGCAATATCTTTTCCTACAAAACTACCTCATCTACAATATCATCTCAATCTCAATTGTGAAGACTGCTATCTGCAGTTTAGGCCTGAGAGAACAGTCAGCAAGAGCCCACAGCCACATGGCATTGACTTGAGCTCTACAGTTTGCAATACACGAAGGGAAAAAAATGTATGCAGAGCCTGCAATGATGCGTATAAGTGGTGCGGACAGAGCAAACTGCAGCAATCTCTTCTCTTACAGGACTGCATCATCTACAATAGTGACTCAATCTGAATTGTGAAAACTACTGTCTGCGTTGTTAATTGAAGGCAGTATTCACACACACAACCATCAATACTTTTTCTCACTCCCTCTTTACAAAATACAACAACATAAATTACATAAAACTCTGCAATAAGTAAATCAAAACAATTTGAATTGGGATTTCATCTGTCCACAGTCTACTCTAGTCACTGTTCCTTTTGAAGTTCAAGATGAATTTGGTCATTGTACTAAACCTATAACTCATCTAAAAAAACTTCTTCAACCAAGTATACTATACCCTTACAGCCGGCCGTAGCATGCTATTAAAGGCCCTCTCTAGCATTAAAAGGCCAAGCTGAATGCGAGGGCCTTTAACAAGGCAGAAGAATAGCTACTATAGCCCAGCTACAAAGAGCTATAAGGCTATTTGAAAATTCTGCCACTAGAGGATGCAATCTTCTCAAAAATAAAGCTGAGCCTTAAGAGAGCGCAAGGGGATTGGAATCCCTTCATCATCCCTGAAGCATTTGTTCACAGTCGGAGCTGTGAACAAAAAGACTTTGCAGTGTTGCAGCTCCAGGCTTATACAAGACATTGTAAGAGCAGAGTTATTCCATTGTTTTTAATGGAGCTCCCAGCATTCCAATGTTCTAATAAAACAATATTGTGTATGTTTCAATTGATGTTCTAATTACTTAACTTTTGGATTCTGTAATTAAACAATCATAACTCAATCTAAATTGTGAACCCTGCAAACCACAGTCTAGAACAGATACAGATGCAGTGGCCATTAACACCTCACAGCCACATACAGTTCGATTCAAAAGCACAGAGTTGGTTGCACCTGATCACAGAGGGTACACAGAAATCATCACAAACTTGAACTTATGACATCCTCGATCATACAATCAAGACCCCATTACACTGTTCGCACCTTCTGTACCACAGTATACTCCACCGGCTACTGGCACCAAGCCCAATAATCATGTCCGGCAGTTAGCTATAGAAGCCCAGAGTGTGATGCACCTCAACACATGAACTTCTGAGAAAAGCAAGCAGCAGGTAACATCAGACATCGTCCATTGTGGGATCAAGACACCGTTCCACTGTTGGGGCCTAGAGTTGGTGGCAGCTGGACGAAGGGAGTACCTCCATCTCCACTCTCAGAAACAGTTCTAACATTGTCCATTGTGGGATCAAGACACCGTTCCACTGTTGGGACCTAGAGTTGCTTGCACCTCATTGGAGGGGGTACACAGAGATCATCACAAACTTTAACTTCTGACATCCTCAATCATAGAATCAAGACCCAGTTTCACTGTTTGGACCTGCTGTACTGCGGTGTATTCCAGCAATAGCAGTTAACTAAGCCCAATAACCATGTGCAGCAGTTAATTACTGAAGCACAGAGTCTGATGCACCTCAACATTGTCCATAGTGTGATCAACACACCGTTTAACTGTTGGGACCTAGAGTTTCTTATACCTAGTCGAAGGGAGTACCTTCATCTCCAGTCTCTGATGCAGTTCTAACATCATCCATTGTGGGATCAAGACACCATTCCACTGTTGGGACCTACAGCTGGCTGCACCTGGTCGAAGGGACTACCTCCATTTCCACTCATATACAGTTCTAACATCATCCATTATGGGATCAAGACACCGTTCCACTGTTGGGTCCTAGAGCTGGTTGCAGTTGGTCGAAGGAAGTACCCTCATCTCCACTCTCAGATACAGTTCTAACATCATCCATTATGGGATCAAGACACCTTACCACTGTTGGGACCTAGACTTTCTTACACCTAGTCAAAGGGAGTACCTTCATCTCCAGTCTCAGATGCAGTTCTTACATCATTCATTGTGGGATCAAGACACCGTTCCACTGTTGGAACCTAGAGTTGGTTGCAGCTGGTCAAATGGAATACCTCCATCCCCACTCTCAGATAAAGTTCTAACATCATCCATTGTGGGATCAAGACACTGTTCCACTCCCCAGGGCTCTAATATTCAAAATAGGGGGTCAGTGACGGACCCCCAGCCCGGGGGACCACCACCTCCCCGGGGCTTTGGAAATGGTGGGAGGGTATCGAGTGGCCCCCCTCCTGGAGCCCTTGATGGCACTGGGGACCTCCACCCACCAGGGCCAGCTCATGCAGTGTCCAGGGGTGCCAGCCCCTGGGACACTGTTGTTTGCTATGGCAGGACGGGAGCCTCACTGCTCCCGCCCTGCCATAGCAAACTGCTTTGGTATTTGGAAGATAGAGCAGGAAAACTGCTCTCTCTCTTCCAAATACCAAAGACGATTGCTTTTCCACATGAGGAGCAGCATGTTAGCTGCTCCCCACGTGGAAAAGAAATGCCGGCTCCCGCTGGACGCGGGG
This sequence comes from Lissotriton vulgaris, assembly GCF_964263255.1. Taxonomy (NCBI): domain Eukaryota; kingdom Metazoa; phylum Chordata; class Amphibia; order Caudata; family Salamandridae; genus Lissotriton; species Lissotriton vulgaris. Next base: position 783,024 of record NW_028241537.1, read on the forward strand.
AGCTGGCGGGACTGTGGGGGGATTGGGAACCCCCCCATGGTCCCCAATGGAGAGGGCCAGCCCCAGGGGGTGAGGTCCCCGGGGCTATTAGTGGCTCAGCATGGGGCCACGCGGCCCCCTTCCTCAAATATTAAAAATATATTTTTATTAAATCAAAAATAATAAACAAAGACCGGCCCCGGGGGATGGGGGCCCTGGGGCCATAAATGGCCTAAGTAGGGGGGCAAGGTAGCCCCCTCCAAAAAGAAAAACTATTTTCTAAAATGGCCATACCCCAGGGGATGCGGACCCGGGGCAGATTATGACCTCGGGAGGGGAGCCACGCAGCTCCATTCCCAATTTTGTATTTAAAAAAACTATTTGAGGGCAGGCCTTGGGGGATGGGGTCCCCAGGGCCAAGATTATTAGGAAAAGAAGGGGGCCACACAACTCCCCTTCTTAAAAATGTTTTTTTTAAAAGACCGGCATCTCGCCGGAGGCCACGCCCCCTGGTTTCTTTACTCTGCAAACGCTCCCCCTGGCGCGTTTGTAGATGGGGAACAAATTCCCCTTGAATACTGGGGGTCCTTGGGGGCTAACCAGCCCACCAGGAACCTCCAGTATTTGCCAGGGGACTGCGTTGCAGAGAGGTTTTCTGAGGCCACACCCCTGTTTACATCTCTCTGCAATGCAGTTCTGTGGCACTTAATGAAGGTAGCTGGTAGGCTAGTTGCACCCCTGGGACCCTTAGGATTCAAGGAGACTTAATCCCCCAACTTAAAACGAGCCACAGGGCGCGTTTGCACAGTGGTGAAGGGAGGGGCGGGCCTGAGGTGACACACCCTGTGGTGCATTTTAAGTAGGGGGAATTAATTCCTCTTCAATCCTGAAGTCCCCTGGGGGCCAATTAGCCCACCAGGTACCTCCAATCAGTGTCACAGAGCTGTGTTGCAGACTGTTGTAAAAAGGGGCATGGCCTCTTAACATCTCTCTGCAACGCAGCTCCCTGGCACATATTGGAGGTACCTGGTGGGCTAGTTGGCCCCCAGGGACCCTCAGGATTGAAGAGGATTGAATTCCCCAACTTGAAACCCGCCACAGGGCGTATTTGCACATATGGCACCTCAAGCCCCGCCCCTTCCCTTCACCACTGTGCAAATGTGCCCTGTGGCGTGTTTTAAGTGGGGGGATTAACTCCACTCGAATCCTGAGGGTCCCTGGGGGTCAATTAGCCCACCAGGTACCTCCAGCAAGCGCCACAGAGCTGCATTGCAGAGTGTTGTAAAAAGGGGCGTGGCATCCAAACACCTCTCTGCAAAGCAGCTTTCTGGTGCATACTAGCGGTACCTGGTGGGCTAGTTGGAACCCGGGGACCCTCAGGATTGAGGAGGAATTATTTCTCCAATGTAAAACGCGCGACAGGGTGAGTTTGCAGACATGTCACCTCAGGCCATGCCCCCTTCCTTCACCATTATGCAAACGCGCCCTGAGGCGAATTGTAAGTTGGGGAATTTATTATTTTTCAATAGTGAGAGTCCCTGAGGGCCAACTAGACCAACAGGTATGTCCAGTATGCGCCAGAAAGCTGCGTTACAGACAGGTGTTCAGAGGCAACGCCCCTTTTAACACTTCTCTGCAACGCAGCTCTGTGATGCTTAATGGAGGTACCTAGTGGGCTAGTTGGACCCAAGGGACCCTTAGTTGTCAAGGGGACTTAATCTCTTAACTTAGAACGGCCACAGGGCACGTTTTCACAGTGGTGAAGGGAGGGGACGGAGCCTGA